>NC_138184.1:87626381-87869573 GCF_964194105.1 Spermophilus citellus | reverse complement strand
TCTGTCCCCAGCCCTAAAAAGAAAAGATAGATGGGTTCAAGTCACATAGGCAGTCAGTTGACAGGACATCAGCATAAGACAGAGAAATAGACGAGATGGAGAACGGGGACCCATGTCCAGCGACAGGGGCAAAGAAGCAGAGACAGACAGGCAGCAGGTGCCCCTGAGCTAGGCTCTCTAGGGAAGGCTGTGAGCCGACGGGGGTGGGGGTGGGGGTGAACAGAGACAAGACAGACAGAGAAGGAGATGAGAGAGACCAGCACACCTGCAGAAATGCAGAGAGGAGAGAGGGGGAGGACCAGGAGGGAGAGGAACAGATCCACGCAAGAGAGGAAATGAAATGTTCAGAGAGATCCACCAGGATTTCCTGTTCTGCCCAAAACTCCCGAGAGTGAGAACGTGTTAGGCCTTAACGCAAAACGTTAATCTCTTTAGAAAAAAGAGTGGGCTTCAAAAATGTTCTCAACATGAGTAATTCTCCCCAAATGGGGAATTATTTATTCATTGTTTTTTCTTTTCCTCTTATAGCATCAGAACTTTCTGAGCAGCTCCTAAGACAGTACTTGAGTGTGTTTATTTTCTTTTTTGGGGGGGATACTGGGGATTGAATTCAGAGGCACTTGACCACTGAGCCACATCCCCAGCCCTATTTTGTATTTTATTTAGAGACAGGGTCTCACTGCATTGCTTAGTGCCTCACTGTGGCTGAGGCTGGCTTTGAACTTGTGATCCTCCTGCCTCAGCCTCCTGAGTTACTGCGATTACAGGCGTGTGCCATCACGCCCAGCTAGTTTATTAACAGCAGAAAAAAAAATGTTTCCTGGTAATGTTAGGGGACAGACAGATGCAGACGGTGGGAATATGAGGCTAAGAGAATAATTATATAAAATGGGCCCACTGTGCTGACCTCCACATGCTTTCTTTTCCAAGAAGCAATTTACCTGCAGCCCTGCCTGGCCTAAGTGGACAGGATACGTCACATTCCTACCTATCTACAGGAGAAGTGCAGGCCTGAGATAATGTCAGTGGGAGGAATCCAGGTGACCCTCAGGGGGAGACTTTTGAGACCCTATTCATAGACCAGACCTGAAACTCAGGTGATAAGGAAAATTCCTCCTAACCATAAAATCTGTAGGAATGTATACTTAAGAATCCAATTAGAACTGTTCAGCAGGGCCAAGGTGACCTAGAATTGTCATGGCAGTGGGTACTGGAAAGTCTGATGTCATCTTGCTGTCAGTCAAAAGTCAAGAGTAGACCTGGGTGGGGCTCTCTGGCAACTTCTCTGGGATCCCCAATAAAACTGGAGTGTAGGAGAGGCATGTGGTCCCTGTCCTCTGAGAGGACCCACTCTCTCCCTTGAGACTGTCCCCCTTTTCCTAGTCCTTCAATAAACTCATTCCTGTTACTCTGAGCAACATGTCTGAAACCTTTCTCACTTGGTTGCAAGAATTGGGTTTGAAGGGAAGGTTTCCATGCTGCTCCAGTTGCTCAAAAGGCCCCAGCTCTGTAATATTAAGATTAAGAGGCCTCTTGGTATATGTTGGGGACAGAGGAGATGGATGTGCAGAAATTGCTAGAATAGGGAAGGGAATTTGCCCCTCTTTGTGCCAACAGAGGATTAGTGTGGCTTCCTGGATGTTGTGTAAGGAGGTGTTCTGAGGCCCCCTCTCAGGCAGGAAGAGTGCTGTGATCCATTTGTGGTAACTGCCACCATCTGAGAAGGGGCAGTCAGGGTGCAGTTGGCCCTCCAGATGGGCAGACTGGGCATGGACTGATTCAACCAAACTTGTGTTGAATATTTGGGGGAAAATATTGTGTCTATACTGAACATGTACAATATTTCCTTGACACTACAATGTAACAGTCACAACTATTTATATAGCACTTACATTGTATCATTGTGAGATGTTTTAAAGTACAGGAGAGGATGTGGGTAGGTTATATGCAAATATGATACCACGCTATAGAAGGGATGTGGGCATCTTCAGGTTTGGTTGTCCTCTGGGAGTGGCAGGTGTCTGAAACCAATCCCAAGGATACCAAGGGACAACTGTATTTGCTATTCCTGTACCAGAATCTAGAACCTGTCTGAACCATTGGCACAAGAAAGTCTACATACCACACAACTAGATATATGAAAGTCAGAAATATCCAGAAGTTGTGACTAAGGCCTGGCCTTGATCACGCTCGTAGCTCCCTGGAAGAACATGGAATGAAGGAGCTGAGGTCTTGCTGGTGGGCCCTGCCCCCTGAATCCGGAGTGGTCATTGGGTATTCTCCCAGAGCAGGGCAGGTGTGCCCAGTCCAGGCTGAGATTCCCACGGGGTGAGTGCACCTGTGGGAACCCGTGGTAGAGACTTGCCAGGTGATGTAAACAGATTTCCAGGGGTTTCTGAGTAGAGGAGGGAGAGCAGCATCATTTTCTGGGGAATGATCAAGACAGCAATTTTGGATGATTTGAAGCAGCCACTTTTAAGCCAAAGTAGCCACATTATCTTCAGTGCCCAGCTCAGTATTTGGCAATTGTAGGTGCTCAGTTAATATTTGCTTAAAAACAATGAAGGCACCCTTCCAGTGGTCATCTATGTATACAGGTCACTTGAGTCAATGTCAACTCCTACAACTCAGGGAGTGCTGAGAAGAGGCGGCTGCTGTTTCTATTTTATTCTATGATTAGAGAAGGACTTACTAGCAAAGTGACATTTGAGTAAAGACTGAGGGAACTGAAGGAACGAGCCATGAGGATATCTGGATGATGTTCCAGTTGGAGAGAACAGCCAGTGCAAGGGCCCTGGGGCAGGATGGTGCTGGTGTGCTTAAGAAACAGAGAGATGGTCCAAATGGCTATAGCGAAGCGAGGCTTTTCATCTGTTAGTTTTATTCGCCATCTTCTCTCTGCATATGTATTTTCTTATTATTTCCCCAACATGTCTCAGGATGAAAACACCCACCCTTCCCTGGTTCCACCCCTGTTTGGCCAGCTTCTGCCTCTGTGTCTTAGTTCAAGCTCTAGAAGTAACAATTTTCAAATTGTGGGCAAAGACACCCTAGGACTTTGGAAAGCTCAAGGGGGCACCACGAAGTATTCACATTTTCAAAGCAAATGTAGTGACATTTACACCCTGAGATCCTTGTGGAACTGGTCGTCAGCGTGTTCACAGTTCGGGTGTTGATTCTCGTGACATCCCTTTCCATGATGCCACATCTGTGCAGCTGGGTTTTTCCTGGTTGCTATAATGGAGAGCAGTTACCAGCGGAAAATCAACGTGGAACAAGAAATGAGGTGGTGTCCAATCTGATTCTGAGGTTTGAGAATTTGTGTCACCCCCATCAGGTGCCCAGGATTCCACTCAACAGCAATTGTGGTTAAGAATGAAATTTTTAAAAAAAGTTTTATTTCAATTTATTTTCCCACACAGCTGTAAGTTGTTAGGGCCATAAATACTTATTGAATTGTTTGGACCTAACCACTTAATAAATAGATCCCTCAGAGATTTCTTTTCACCTAAGGCCATTGTGAAAAATAGTCACTGAGGTTCCACCCACTGTGAGAAAGTTTGGAAACCGCGATGCGTGTGAGTAACTCTAATTGGTTACTGGCCAGCCAATTAGGTGACTGGCTTAGAATCACGTGGTCAGACTGGTCCAATCAAGAGCCCAGTTTGTTTGGAGGCGGTCTGTAGAAGAAAACAGTGGGCTCCATCCCGTTAAAAAAGCCCTTCTCTCTCTCTTTTTTATTTTTATTTTTTTATTGGTTGTTCAAAACATTACAAAGCTCTTGACATATCATATTTCATACATTTGATTCAAATGGGTTATGAACTCCCATTTTTACCCTGTATACAGATTGCAGAATCACATCAGTTACACTTCCATTGATTTACATACTGCCATACTAGTGTCTGTTGTATTCTTCTGCCTTTCCTATCCTCTACTATCCCCCCTCCCCTCCCCTCCCATCTTCTCTCTCTACCCCATCTACTGTAATTCATTTCTCTCCCTTGTTTTTTTTTTTCCCTTTTCCCTCACATCCTCTTATATGTAATTTTGTATAACAATGAGGGTCTCCTTCCATTTCCATGCAATTTCCCTTCTCTCTCACTTTCCCTCCCACCTCTCATCCCTGTTTAATGTTAATCTTTTTCTCATGCTCTTCCTCCCTGCTCTGTTTTTAGTTGCTCTCCTTATATCAAAGAAGATATTTGGCATTTGTTTTTTAGGGATTGGTTAGCTTCACTTAGCATAATCTGTCTAATGCCATCCATTTCCCTGCAAATTCCATGATTTTGTCATTTTTTTAGTGCTGAGTAATACTCATTCATCTATTGAAGGGCATCTAAGTTGGTTCCACAGTCTAGCTATTGTGAATTGTGCTGCTATGAACATCGATGTAGCAGTATCCCTATAGTACGCTCTTTTTAGGTCTTCAGGGAATAGACCGAGAAGGGGAATAGCTGGGTCAAATGGTGGTTCCATTCCCAGCTTTCCCAGGAATCTCCATACTGCTTTCCAAATTGGCCGCACCAATTTGCAGTCCCACCAGCAATGTACAAGTGTACCCTATTCCCCACATCCTCGCCAGCACTTGTTGTTTGACTTCATAATGGCTGCCAATCTTACTGGAGTGAGATGGTATCTTAGGGTGGTTTTGATTTGCATTTCTCTGACTGCTAGAGATGGTGAGCATTTTTTCATGTACTTGTTGATTGATTGTATGTCCTCTGAGAAGTGTCTGTTCAGGTCCTTGGCCCATTTGTTGATTGAAAAAACGGCCCTTCTCTTAACCATAAGCCAAACACCCAGTGTGAAATGCAAAAACCTCACCCTAAATCTTACCCTGAGCCCTGCTGGAGAGGAGAATTCCAGAATTATAGAATTTGGCCACCTTTAAGATCTTTTAGGATGTGCCTCGATGCCTGTCCCCAGCCTCTGACCTGCCCCAGAGTGTGCAGTTCAGGGTTTCTATTTTTTGGTTCTCAGCATTTGTGTCCCCCTGCTGAATTGGGGACTTCCTCAGACGATGGCTCTCACAGGGACAGGCAGAGGCCACCTCAGAAAAGCATGTGTTGCTAGACCTTCCTTTCCCAGTACCCACCGAGGATTTCCACCCTGGAGTGGGCAGAGAAGCAGCCACAAGAGAAATCTGGAGTGGGGGATGGTGTAGAAGGGAAACACCATCCAGGTTCCAGGAGCAGCCCCAGCAGCAACCAGAGAGGAGCTGGTTCAGCAGCTCCAAGCAGGTATCCCCAGTGTGGTGCCCAGTGTGTGTGCCTTCCTGGCAATTGTGAGCTCCTGGTTCTCCCTATAATTAAATTCCTTTTCAGCTGAATTTAGCCAGTGTGCATCTGTGACTGGAATTGCTGCTAAAAACCTCAAGGTGATTCTGGAAGCTATCTTATTTATTACTGGGGTTGTGGGGTGCGGGGAGGGGGTCTATGAAATATATCAAGCAGAAAAGTACATAGTTTGTGTGTTAGTCAGCTTTTAGTCATTATAACAAAATGCCTGAGATAATTATAAAGAAAAAAGGTTTATTTTGGCTCATGGTTTTAGGGGTTTGGGTCTGTGATTGGGTGGACCTATTGCTCTCAGTCCTCTGGGGGACAATGTAAGAGCAAACTGCCCACCTTCTGGCCAGGAGCAAAAAAGGAAGAGAATGGGGTTGGGGTTCCACATCACCTTTGAGGGTATAATGACCCAAGGACCTCCCACAAAGCCTCTCTTCTGAAAGGCCTGCAGCCTGCTGATGGCCAGGCATCCATATCGTGGCCACAGGAAAATAAAGAGTGGGAGATGTTAGATTCCCACTATCGCCTTTGAGGACACACCCCCAGTGATGTGAGACTTTGCAGTGGGGCAAGTCTTAAGGTTATGTTTAAGGAATCTCTTAAAGGTTCTACCACCTTCCTGGAGCATCAAACTGAGGACCAAGTCTTTAACACACCAGCCATTGTGGGGGGGGGGGCGGCATTCCAAATCCAAATGGATAGCAGATCTCTGATAATGTCTTGAGGTTTATCTTTTTTCCTTTTAAAGAAGTGAGATAGAACTACATGTAAGAAAGTGTTCAATTTTTAAGTATAAACCAGCAAATTTTTACTCTAGATAACACCTATAATCACCACTAAGATTAATATGTAGAAGAAGCAAGCTTGTGGTCTTTCTGGATTTTTTTAACAGTTACAGACCAGTAATCATGTACACACAGTATGTGATAATATATGCAAGGATATATATATGTATATATGCACGTGATGATGTGCAATATGATTTTGTGTGTATGTAATTATCTTATTTTTAAAAAATGAGATCATCTTTGATGTGTCAGCCTGTACACTTTTTTATCTCAATCATAAAAATCAAGAGATAAAGTGTGATCAGTCTCTTGTGCATATATGAATTTACTCAATCAACCAATCCTTTTTCTTTTTTTCCAGCTTTATACAATATGCTCCACTTTGAATCATTGAAAGGATTTAAACAGAGGAGTGACCCCCAATAAGGGGTCATACAACCAGCTTTCCTTTTTAGATCATTCTGGAAGAAACATGCTCTCCTTACCCTGCTTGATGGAGGGGGAAGGGTAAAGCAGTTCCCCAAGATGGGTAGCAGCTGCATTTTCTTCCTTTGCTTTTTTTTTTTCCTTTTCAGTTTGTGAGTATTTATTTATTTATTTATTTATTTATTTATTTATTTATTTTTTAAAGAGAGAGTGAGAAAGGAGAGAGAGAGAGAGAGAATTTTTTTTTAATATTTATTTTTTAGTTCTCGGCGGACACAACATCTTTGTTGGTATGTGGTGCTGAGGATCGAACCCGGGCCGCACGCATGCCAGGCGAGCGCGCCACCGCTTGAGCCACATCCCCAGCCCCAGAGTATTTATTTTTGAGTAGGTGTTCCACTCGTCCTCTCGCCTCCTCTCCCCACCACTCACTCCACTCTGGGGAGGCCCTTGCTGATCCCTCTTCTCCCACACCCTTCCAGAGCTAGGGGTGTGCACACACAGACACATGTATGTATTCTTCCTACCCCCCCAACACGTGTCTTTCCTAATAACAACACATCTTCTGGGGGTGGGGGGCTAAAGGGCATCTCGTTCTTTTTGCTACTGCACAGAATTCCCGACATCTGCTGTCTTTTAGTCCTGGCCAGATTCCTCTCTGTCCCTGGCCAGTGGGCTCGTAGGTGGGCCATCTGGGAGGTGGGGCTCTAGGGGTTGGAGGTGACCCCTGGCCTGACTGGGAGGCCCGCATGTTCCTGCTCTGCCATTTATATGCCACTGGAATGTACCCGTGGCCCCAACCCCCGAGGCTCTTCCCATCCTTTCTTCTTTCAAGAATCTGCCCTGGCTTGTTTATGATCCTTCTCTTCCTTGTTCCTGTGACCAAGTGGGTCACCAGCTGGCCTCAGGGTCTCCCCCCTCCCTGCCCCACATCCGTTCTTGATCTTCCACCCACGCAGTCCCCAGCTGTTCCACAGCTGTCACTGTGCCAGGCCTGTGCCCACATTTCCAGGCATTTTCCAGACATCCTTGGCCACAGGATCCACAAGTACCTACTGTGTGCCAGGCTGTCTGGGACCTTTGTTCACGTTAATGTTTAATTCTTATAACAAGTCTGCCAGGTAGGTATTGTTGTTTCCATTTTATGGATGGGAAAACAGGCTCAGAGCTGGGAGGGCAGACCTGGATAATGGTGGAGCCTGACTTTGAGCCTGCTGATACCAGATGTCTTGGTGCATCTTCTACCCTGGGCTTCCTGGGCCATGAAGCAGTAAGCCTCAGGAGATGTGCTGAAAATGAACGAATGAGTAAATTTGCAAGATATTTCCCATGCAAGTCCTGTGTTTCAGGTACTTGTCTAGGCACGAGGCACAGAACAGCAAACCAGATGCCTTCTTAGAGTTGAGATTCCAACACAGAAGACAATCTAAACAAATAAGCAAAAAGCAAACAAAAATGAGGTCATGAGAGTGCAGGGATCTATGTAGGGAATCTAATAAGGTAAAGTAGAGCAGGGCTGGGTAAGAGTGAGGGTAGGTGGCCCAATGTTAGATAGGGTTGGTGTCCAATGAGGTGAACTTTGGATGAGAGCTAAATGGCAAGAAGGAACCAGTTTCACAAACAGGTAGGAGTGAGAGGATTCCAAGCAGAAGGAAGAGTACATGCAAGGATCCTGATGTCGGATCAAGATTGGTGTGTTTAGGAAGCAAACACCAGCATGACTAGAGCAGAACAGCAGGGGAGAGTGGTAGCTACAGAGTCCAAGATGGCGGGCAAGGGCCAGAGCAAGCAGGCATATCGGTCACATAAGAACTGGTAGGGCTCAAGGAGAGAAATGATGTTCTCTCAGGTCGCCGTGTGGAAAATAGTCAGTAGCATGCAAAAAGGAGAAGCAGGGGCCACAGTGAGGAGGCTGCGACAGGGTGACCTGGACGGAGGTGCTGAGGGCCATTGCCAAGTAGGAATGACGCATCGAAATTTCCTTGCCAGCGTACCCCATGTTAAATGGACTTGCCTTGGAAATTCGCTGTGACATTGCATGTGTGTTTGAGAAAGGTGATCCTGCTCAAGGACGAGGGTGGATCCAGGTTTAGGGTGTATCCTGCAGGTTTTAGGAAGTATCCCGGTTTAGGATAATTTGGGTTTAGGACGTTCCCGGTTTAGGACGTTCCCGGTTTAGGACAATCTGGATTTAAGGCAGTTCCAGGTTTAAGGTTATTGCTGCTGGGAATAGGGCGTATCCTGCTGCCTGAGTTCCCGTTGAGTTCTCGTGGAATTGAGAAAGTATTTGGGACGTGAATTGTGCGGCAGAACTTGGATTTCCCCAGAACGTGTGTGTAGAGGCCAGTGTGAGTTCGGGAATAAAGAATTGCTGTTTGAATCTACAAAGCTGTGAGTGGCTCGTGATCTTGTGCCCAGCCAGACTGCAGCACGGAGGTGGGGGGCTGTGGAAATGAGAAGACAGATTGGGGAAGCATTTTGACAGGAGAGCTGATCAAGTCTTGGGAGCAAGAAAAGAGTCAAGGGTCATGCCTGACTTGAGCAATGAGCAGAGGTGACAGAGCCATTCATGGAGACCAGGAGTGGGGAGCAAGGAGGACAAGGTGGGCATGTGCGCATCTCAGTCATCTGGAGACTTGCGGGTCATCGATGGTAAGGCCATAAGGCTGGAAGAGATTGTGTGAGGAGAAAGGACAGTCCCTGTGTTCTCTGTTACTGTGACAAAACACCTGAGAAAATCAACTTGAGGAAAGATTTTGGGTCATGGTTTCAGGCCATGGTGGCCTCATTGTTGTGGCTTGTGGTGAGGCAGAGTATCATGGTGGGGTGCACAGTGGAACTGATTGGCTCACCTCACGGTGGCCAGTGGCAGGGGGCACAAGGGGCTGGGGCCCCGTCAAAGGCATGTCCTCCTGAAGTTCCCGTCTCCTCCCATAGCCATCAGCTAGGAACACATCAGGGATTAATCCATCCATGAGCTCTGAGCCCTCGAGATCTCATCTCTTCCCAAAACTTCAACAACATGCATCTTTAGGGGACAGTCCAGATCTGAACCATAGATATAGTCCCCTCCTCCAGAGAAGGGAGAGACACATGTACATGTCATCCAGCATGACAACCTGGGACATCCAGCAGCTCAGCCTCACGGCCATGCCCAGGGGGGTCAGGGCCTGTGGCTGGAGGGGCTGTGATGTTCTAGAAACTCTGTCTTAGACACTGACCCCAGGGCCTCTGCCTTTCTGCCCCAGTGTCCTCCTACTAAAGGCACTCAGCGGGTCATTATCTGGCTGTGGTGCTGGGTTACATAACACCTTTCTTCAAGGACTTCCAAGGCTTGGCTGGGGTACTCAGAGATGCTGTTCTTCCTTGAGGGCTTTTGCCAGAATGCAGGCCACAAAACTGGGACAGCAGGTGTCTCATTCAAGGTCACAAGAGCTAGGAAGGGATTGCCCAGAGAACCGGGGAGGAGGCCCAGGGCTCACCTGTCTACACCCCCCTTGGTTTGGTGCCGGGTAGAATGCAAAAACCAGAAAGAACTCTCAGGGTAATGAGGACATTGTCAGGGGAGCGAGCCAGTCCGGGAGAAGATATCCGGAATAACACAGCTCAGGGACAGAGAAGAAGTGTAATACGAAAGTTGAGAATGTTGGATTGGATGGATGACGTGTGGTGTGATGCCACTTGGGTCTCCACTTGGAAACTTCAGCAAAATCTGCTGCAGTCAACGCTTTGGGAGTTAGGATTGTGGTTCAGGTGGAGCAATGTGCTGAAACCAGTCCTTGGAAAGTTCTGGAGTCAAGACCACATATGGGTTATACCGGGATTGGTCTGAAGGGAGCTACGGGATACCATGGAGTGCTCCCTCCTCCAGACATGAGCTCCTGGAGGTTGGGGAACACACGAGTCACTTCTGTGTCCCCAGTAACCAGCCCTGGACGTGAATAGAGTAAAGGCTCAGGGCTTGTGGGGTGGATGAATGAATGAGTGAGAGTAGGTGAGTGAATGAATGAAGTGTGAGAAGGGAGTGCGTGGGAAATGGAGCCAAGAAGAGGCAGAAAAATCAAGGGCAGATAAATACTAAGTTTGGGTGGCCAGTCTGCAAGGGGGCCCCCGGGGGATTCCTGGCTCCTGATGTTCACATGCTCAGTTTCCTGCTGAGTACGACAGATGGCCATAAACGTGGCCACTAAAGACGGCACCCGTTTAGTCTCACAGTTCTCACAGGTCAGGCAGCTTAGGGTATTTTCTTTTGATTCGACTCAGATTTGACTTAGGAACCCTCATTACATCTGCAAGATTTCTTCTGTTTTATAAAATATCCTAATCATGGAGAGATATCCTGTTAAGTTCACAAATCCTGCCACCCTCCAGGGGCAGAACTGATGCTGGATGTATACACCAGGGATGGAATCCTGGGGACCATCCTGCCAACCATAGTGCCCTGGTGCAGCCCCCCTGCGCCGACCCACCGCCACCAAGTGGGGCTGACATGTGGCCAGATGGACACCTCAGAAAGGATAGTGTGGGATTTCAGCTAAAGGCTGGACTAGATTAGCAAGAATGCTTCTCAGGGATGTTCCTCTTCACAGCACCAGGGAGCATGATGTCTGGAACTCCCACTTGGAGTGACCGGAAGCTCCATCAATGTGTTCCATGAATAATTTTAGGTAGGGTTGGGATGCCCAGGAGAGGCTTCCTAGAGGAGTCAGGCTGGAGTCGGACGTCTCTAAGAGACAGGTGGGATTTAGACAGGATGGTTATAAAGATCCCAAGTGAGAAGGGAGAGCAGATAGCATGAATCAGGGAGTGTTCTCTAAGTACTGAGCAAAAGCCACTTTAGGGAAGGCTTGCTTTGTTCAGGTCTGGAGACCAGAGCAGGAACTAGATCTTATCTGAGGTTCTGATTGGAATGCCTGGCAGTGGCTGTGTGGAGTACTGTGTTCTGCAGCCACATTCCTGCTTGGTGAAAGCTGGCTGTGATGGACCAGTGGTGGCCATCCTGGGTCTCTGGGATGACCAGTGATGGTAGGATCGCTGTGAATCTGCCTTGGAGGGATGACTTAGCCCCGACCTCAGGGTCTTTGACATGGAGCCCTTGATAAAAATAAGAGCTGAATGGGACATCTGAAGCAGACTATGGCGAACTCTGCCACCACTCATTCACCTCTTGCTTTTGCTAGCGGAAACTTGGGCATTGGACGGCAGTGATTGGTTTAGACAGGAACGATGACCCAGTGGTGATGGATGAGATGTAAGTGGAAGTTGTTCCTGGGACTCCTGCAGAATCCCTTCCCCACCTCTCAATTGAAAGAAATCTGTGAAGAGACATCCCCACCCCCACTTCCTTTGGAGGTGGTCCTATGCTGCCTGGCAGCTGCAGAGACAGCTGTGTTTTCGCAATGAGGGCTTGTGGCCAACATGTTGGGAATGTCGGAGAAGAACTAGGGGAAGGATTTTGGTTCTGAGGAACGTGTTGAGTCATGAACTGAGATCCCCTATTGCCAAATTTGCAATTATGCAGATAAACAAGCCCCTATTATTCAATTCAGGTTTAGTCAGGTATCTTACTTGCAGCCAAAAGCAGCCCAAAGGGCACGCTGACGATTCTTCAGGCTTCTTGGGCACAGTTGGGCTGGTGTTT
The DNA here is from genome assembly GCF_964194105.1 of Spermophilus citellus. Taxonomy (NCBI): domain Eukaryota; kingdom Metazoa; phylum Chordata; class Mammalia; order Rodentia; family Sciuridae; genus Spermophilus; species Spermophilus citellus. The sequence continues at coordinate 87,857,427 of NC_138184.1, read as the reverse complement.
TTCAGATCTGTGGCTGAGTGGCCCATGAGTTCACCCAAGTGGGTCACAATCAACATTTTATTGTATTTTTTTCCTTGTGGTGTTGGGGATTAGAACCCAGGGCCTTGTGCATGCAAGGCAAGCACTCTACCAACTGAGCTCTAGCTCCAGCCCCTCAATCAACATTTTAAAAAATGAAATGGTGTAGACGATGCGAGGGTGCATGACACACAGAGAAGATAAGTGTGCAAAACTCGTGATTTACTTACGCACGCCCCAGGCTGGGCTCCTCAGGAAGCAGCGCCTGAGACGCAATTTAGAACTTGGGCAGGATCTCAGGAGGTTAATGAGGAGAGAGCCCTCGAGGTCAGCTCCTGGGGCGGGGCTACGGGAGGCTAGTTCTGGGGAGGAAGCAGAGGCAGCCAGAGAAGCTGACCCAGGTTCAGGTCCAGAAACCGCCTAACCAACCCCTGAGGGGAACCTGGAAGTTCAAATGGCTCTCTGGAACCGCCTGGAGTTGGCCCAGTTTGCCACACCTTGGTGTCCGCCCTCAACCCATCCTGTGCAGCTGAGGTGGGCAAGGCCAAGGGGCCAACAGCTGCAGACTCTGAGGATGGCAGTCCCCACGGAGCTGGGGCGACAGGACCCTCCTTGAAAAGGAATGGTGTGTGTGTGGTGTGGTGTGGTCTCTGTTGTGATACAGACTACTCTCTTTTGGTGGGTCCTGGTCAGATGGTTTTGCAAGTGCCTTTTGGGAGAGTCTAGTTAGCCTGAGTTGTTTTCCAAATGGCCTGTGCGGGGAAGTCACATTTCCTGGCTGTTCCACCTGTTAGAAGCCACCCCTCTTGGTAAGACAACTTTTGGCACATAAGACTAATGCCAGGCAGAGCTGTTGGTGCCTCCCATGCATTAAGAAATGGCAGCTGGTGCCAATGTCCCCAAATGAAAATGACTAAGGAGGATTAAAGCCAAGCAATATCAGCCTTACCTCTGATGAAACACACCTAGAAGCCCTCTGCTGCTCCGGGGTCCCCTTGACCTTCTTTGCCTCCTTCCCTAGCAGATTGTCTTCAGCAAATTACATTCTAAGTCACGTAACTCTAAGTGGGCTGGAGGCTGGACACTTGGAGCAATCTCCGCTCTTGGCAAAAACCTGGAGGAACCCCTCTTGCTGTTGGTTTGCAAACCCCTCCATTCGGGGCTCCTTGACTGCTGTGGCAGGAAAAGGATAGAAACACCAGAGGTGGGGGCTTGTTGCTGTCTGTGTGGGACAGCATCCCAGTTTCTGCAGAGCTTAGAATGACAGATTTCCTGAGGGTCGAAATCTCCTGGGGTGGGCCAATGCAGCCTTGGGGCTGCCCCCAAAGTCCAATGTGTTGGGTTCTGCAGGGGCTGACCCTGGAATCTGCATTAAAAAAATTCCCCAAATCATTTCACTGTTACAGAAAACTTGCCATAATAGTTCAAAGGATTCACACGTCCCCTGATTTTTATCACACCCGTTCTATCATTTCTCTTCCCATATATAAGCAGGCGTATTTTTTTTTTTCAGAATCATTTGAGAAGTTACAAATGTGATGTCTTTTTTACCTAAGCTTGCCTCCTAAGAACAGGAAGATTCTCTTACATAACTACAGCAGAATTATCCACTGCAGGATAGTTAGCATCAAGGCAGTACTGTGATCTAGTCCAGGGTACCTAGTACATTCCTCAAACTGTCCCTCCCTGCCTTGGAATAGTCATACAGTGGGTCCTTTGGGTAGAAGCCCTTTTTTTTTTTTTTTAATTTGTCTCGGAACCATATATTCAAGGTCTCAGCTGACCTTGCAGATTGCTTCCCTCTCAATAACTCCAGTGCCCAAAGGACTTTAAAAAAAAAAAACAAAAAACAGTTTCGTGGGGGCACCAGATTTAGTGCCGCAGAGGGGTTTCAAGTTGGGGATTTACCTATTTATTTTACCATCCGATTTGCTCGGAACTCAAATCTGTGAGATTTCTTTAATTGCCTGGGTTGCTAAGCTGGCTGAGTCTTGGGGAATCCTGCTGGGCTTTTGATTTCCCTGACTTTGATCCTCTGGAAGGAGGGAGGGCTCTGGGAGGTCTGAGCTGGAGCTGGCTGCTGCCGGGCTGGGAGGTGAGTGGGGGGAGGGAGTGGTTGAGGCTGCACAGGGATGAAAACAGCCACCGGGTCTTCCCTATGCTGAATGGGGCATCCTAGCTGTGAGCAGGAGACAGCATCCGGTCCATCGTGCAGATGAGGTGACTGAGGCTCAGGAAGCCCAGCTGGCATTTGAACCTAAGCTTGTGTGACTGCAAAGCCTACGTCAGCCTAGCTGTGACAGAACCCATCTCAAATGAGCGATACAAATGAGGTCAGGAAAGCTCTGGAAGGAATGGAGGCTGAGGAGCCTGCGATTTGACTCAGTACCCGCATAGCTGAGTCTGGGACCTGTCAGTGTGGGGCGTGTGCCCCAGATCTGTTGGGTGATTTTAGACCTTGCCACCAGCACCCATCTGGGTTCATGGTGGCTTGAGTTTGAATTCTGGCTTTGTCCTTCATCAGTGATGGCCGGTACTGGGTGTTTGTGGTGGCCTCTCCAGACCTGCTCTGCACCAGGAGGGACTCGGCATCTGGAAGCTCCCTCACCCTCTGCTAGGGGTCAGGGCGCTGACCACTGGGTGGGAGGGAGGTGTCAGGGAGGTCCTGATGTTGGGCTCTTTCCGGGGACACCCCACCTTCTGTGAAGCTCAGTCCAGCCAGGTCTGTGCAGCCCGCAACAGCTGCTCCGTTGGGCTCTAGAGCTCCCCTCCTTTCCTGCTGTGGGGCCGGGGTGGGGGAGTAAGGGCTCCCTACTGTTGCTCCCATCCCTGGATTATGGCTTTGTCCCTTGCCAGTGTCCCTTGCCAGTGTCCCATGCCTGCCGCACCTTTGCCAACCGTCCATTCACTAGATCCTCCAGCTCACTCATTTCTGGAGGAGGCAGGAGGATGTGGGTGAAGAGGAGCTTCTGACTGGATCACAGGAAGATGAGCAGGACACAGACAAGCCCAGAGGGGAAGGGCATGGCAGAGCCAGGGCCACCCTCGTGCCCACAGCTCCTTCCCTGGCTGCTTGCTGCCAGCTGAGGGTTGTGCTAAGCCCTTTGCCTGTGTCAGCTCCTCACAGCAATCCTGGGAGGTAGGTCCACCCACCATTCCATTCTACAGATGATGAAATTGAGGAACAGAGAGCTCAAGCACCTTGTTCAAGGTCACACAGCTGGGGGACAGTAAGACTCCAGGACCCAGATTTGGGCTACTACCCTTTGCAGCACTTATTTAAGTGGTCTGAGTGGGAATTCACGAAGTGCAAGGGCAGGACCAGAACTCTCTGGGATGTTTTTGGCCTTGTGGGCAGGACTAGTGAGATGTTTGCCCTGACACGTGCCCAAGGTCACCCGCTCCTATCCCTGCTCGGCCAGTTCCAAACCTTGCCGCCTTCAAATTGCCTAACCACTGGGCACTGCAACTCACCACTCAGTGAAGCAGGGCTCCTCGCCTTACTCACGCCAGGGTTCCATGAAGGTTAGGGAAGCGCGCGTTTCAGTGTTTGGAGCAGCATTTTATGATCCTGCCTCTTGATCTCATTATCTAAGGGACAACCCAGGGTTGAGGGACCTGAGCACTGTGGGGACTTCACTCCTCCCTCACTAGTGGGCTCCCACCAGGTCATCTGAGCTTGTCTCTGCTGGACTGTTGCCCCCTCGCTTCTCCCTATGGCCAGGACAGACTGACACGTTCTGTAACCCCCAGACCTGCCTCGTCCTGCCCCCTCCACTCCCAGCCCCAGCCCCAGCTCCAGCCCATCTAACAGGGGCCCTCGAGGCTGCCTGCTCCTACCTGCCCAGAGACGCCTCAGGCTCTGATGCCTCAGCCCAGCTCAGATGGCCCTCTTCGCCAGGAAGCCCTCCGTATCTAGGCCAGACCCCCAGTTATGAAGCCACCCGCTCCCAGGACTTTGCCACTCAGTGCCCTTCCACAGCTCATGTCATTTTATGAATATTTGACTTCCCACCAGAACGTGAGCTCTTAGCTGGGCGTGGTGGCACACCTGTAGTCCCGGCTACTCAGGAGGCTGAGGCTGGAGGACCACGTGAGCCCAGAAGTTCAAGACCATCCTGGACCGCATAAGGGGACCTCATCACTTTATGTGTCAATTTCCCATGACAACAAAAATGAGAGGGAGATGTGTTCACATAGTTAATACACACACACACACACACACACACACACACACACACACACACACACACGTCTGGAGGGGTTCCGGTGAAGTTTCCCTACATTCTCTATCTCCTAGTTACCCACCTCCCTCCCCAGGTCACCCTGGGCTGAATGTCTCCTCTGTCTTTATGCAAATATAAACAAATGTGAAGGGTAGATCATTTTTAAAAATCTAAAAGGAGTTATCCTGAAACGCAATGGAGGGCTGGGGATGTGGCTCAAGCGGTAGCGCGCTCGCCTGGCATGCGTGCGGCCCGGGTTCGATCCTCAGCACCACATACCAACAAAGATGTTGTGTCCGCCGAGAACTGGAAAATAGATATTAAAAAATTCTCTCTCTCTCTCTCTCTCTCTCCTCTTTCACTCTCTCTTTAAAAAAAAAAAAAACGCAATGGAGATTGTTTCTAGAATTCTAAGAGGCAGAGGAGAGAGAGGATGGTGGGGTCTAGTTTCTGAGTCTGGCTGCCTGGGTTCAAATCCTAGTCTTTCCTCTTACTGGCAAATTACTTTAACTCTCTGTGCTTCGGTTTCCTCGTCTGTAAAATGGGTGTAATAAAGATACTCACGTATAAGATTATATCTGCTACTGTTTATAAAAGCACTTTGATAAAGCTAGTATCCTGTAGAGGTGGTTTTTTTTCCCCCTCTGAGTATGTTGAAATAAGTGAGTTCTACCCTGGATACAGAAGGGGACCTTCACGGGGCTAGGCTATGCCACATGCATTAAAGTTTTGGTTTTGTAAGTTGAAAATCTTTTATTATACATAGTTTTAAACATGTAAAAAACTAGAGAATAGTATGATAAACCCTAATGTGCCCCTTGCTCATGTTAGCCATTAGTGACTCACGGGGCCACCTGCATTTCTAACAAGACCTGGTGCTCACTAAGTCATTAGAAGCCCCCCGTGGAATTCAGGGCACCCCACTCCTGGATCTGTTTGATTCATTCTAGTTTGTTGGGCTGCAAGACAAATTGTTCTTTCTTTTTTTTTTTTCCTTTGGAACATGGACACTTTACCCCGAGCTACATCCCAGTGCTTTTTATATTTTTATTTTGAGAAAGGGTCTTGCTAAGTTGCTAAGAGTGGCCTCAAACTTGTGATCCTCCTGCCTCAGCCTCCTGAATTGCTGGGATTATAGGTGTGTGCCTTTGCGCCTGTCACAATTCTACTTCTTTTTTTTTTTTTTTAAAGAGAGAGTGAGAGAGGAGAGAGAGAGAGAGAGAATTTTTTTTTAATATTTATTTTTTAGTTCTCGGCGGACACAACATCTTTGTTGGTATGTGGTGCTGAGGATCGAACCCGGGCCACACGCATGCCAGGCGAGCGCGCTTGAGCCACACCTCCAGCCCCCACAATTCTACTTCTTGAGATCAGAAAAGGTAGTAGAAACTTTTTTCTTGTCCCAAGATAAAACTTTGTCTGCCCCTGATATAAGGATTTCCTTTAAGAGTTCAGAGTCCAAGCGCTAACTCCCGCTTAGTTCTTCCCTGGGGTCCCCTCTGTTGACAGAGGCCACTCCTCTCCTACCCTCTTTTACCATCTTCAGACCCTGATCTGGCTCTAGGTCTCTGCTTCTCTTGGGCCCCTGAAAGCAAGTTTAATAACAAGGGATTGTGGGCATTAATTTGAGGACCATGTTCAGTTTCCTTTGGAGCACAAACTGTCCCTGAGGACTCTGGCTGCATTTCTGGACCCTGGATGCAAAAGGGAGACTCTAATTTACCTTTGACTGCTCTTTGGGAGACAGGCAGCTCCCCGTCATTAGGGAGGAGCCCATGTTTACCAAATCCATGAGCCTGATTGGACCTGGACACGCCCTGCTTGGCACAGACACCAGTGACTTATTTTTTCCTCCTGCTAATTTGCGGCCAGCTGTATTACCAGTCATCATAATAACTGCCAGCCTCTGTCACCTGCCGGCTGCCCTCTCCATACTCATTAACTCAATTAATTCTCACAAGGACCTTATGAGGCAGAGCTCTTGTTATGCCCAGCTCACAGAAGAGGAAATTGAGGCCTGAAGAACTGCTTCCTGTCCCCTGACGTCCTTTCTCCCCTCTTTTACAATAAAAGGATCCAATCTGTAGCAGGGACACGGCTGCCCAGAATGTCCTGGGCTCCCTGAGTGTCGGTGTGGCATGTGGCCGTGGGACTCATCTGTAGCTGAGGGAAGGAGGGGAAGGGGCCATGGCAGTTCTGAAGAGCTTTCTCTAAGGTTGTCTGCTGCTTTCTCCCTTCATTATCCTGGTGTCTGGAAGGCCAAGGCGCCATCGGGATCTATAGGTGGGGCCCTGAACAGAGGTGCCTTTGGCCTGGCGATCGTGGGCCAGAGAGATTTTCACTTGTCCCAACACTGTAGCAGCAAGACACAGACCTGGAGTCACAGAACAACTGCACGTGGCCTGAATGAGCCCCTTCCCAGAAGAGGCATGCTGGGCGGCCACCTGTGTCCACGCTGACCGTGGAACCCTGAGAGCTTTGAACTTGGCATGGATGACAAAATGGCCTAGGGTCAGAGCTCTGCCAGACACACTCCCTTCTGCCAGAGAGAATGTCAAGAGCTCTTCTTGGAAGGACAAATGACATCTTGGTGTGGGGAAATCTGGAGCCAAATTCCACTTCATCCCCAACAGATCTTCTGCACAAGGCTGGTCTGATGTGGAGGCTAGGCAGGAAGAGAGGCCACGGGTGGGGAATTGAGGCCAGAGGTGCCCAGGCCGTGGAGGCTGAGGGAGTGTGCTCTCTACTGCACTGAGAGCCGCCAGTCGGGGAGGAAGCTTTGTGCTAAGTGCTGGAGCCCTCTGGTCAGGAGCACGGTGGAGTTGCAAAGGGACCAGGAACCCCTCCTTCCTTGGACGCCCACCTGTGGCCATGGGACTGCGCAGTTCCTCCTTGATCATGAACTTGGCTATGTGAGCTGCTGCAGTGTTAGATATTAGTCACTCCTCACTGCCGGAATCCTGCACCACGTGAGTGAGCCTGGGCTAGCCTGTTGGGTGATGAGATGCCTGGTCGTTCAGCCAACTGCCGGCTGTGAACTTGAACATCCTCCACGGGAAATAAGGAGTGCGTATTGTTTTAAGCCTCTTTTTTTTTTTTTTTTTTTTTTTTAATTCAGCACAATCCAGCTGGATCAAGGGGCTTTTGGAGGCAGACTCTGACTACATAGAGTTCATTATCTCACAGACCAAAGCGTTGGGGGTTCACAGGGAGCCCAGTGATGCCATCAAGGACCTGGGTTCTCTCCTGTGTCTGACCCTTGTCTCGGTTTCTGAGCTTGACATCACATGCTCCTGCGTAACCATTCCCCAGGTGCCGGGGAATCCCGTCCTCACTTCCAGGCGTAAACCTGGGACTTGGTGGCTAAGAGCCCACCAAAGGCCCGAAAGAAGCTCTTTATAGAAGTCCAGCTCTTTCTAAGGGCAGAAAAAGATTTTCTACCAGTTCCCACCTTTAGTTTGTTGGCCTTTAGGGTCACATCGCCAACACAGTCGTGGGCGAAGTGAAATGGGGTTGGCACGCACGTTTGGCTTCAACCAATCATGGTTTGTGTCTCGGAGGTGGTCGCACTGAGCCCAGAGAAACCAGGGTTTTGCTAGCCAGTAAGCTGGGGGAGTGGTTGTCGGGGACAGTCCTGGTGACACTGGGGACACAGGATGAACAGGGTTTCTGTGGCTGGAGTGTGCGAGGGTGCAAGAAGCTGGCAGGAGTCCTGTGTGGTCAGAGGGGTCAGGGAAGTGTTTCCCAGGGTGGCTGTCACCAGTGTCCTATGAAGAGGAACAAAGGGTTTTTTGGTCCAATCACCTCCAGAAAGGTTGAGTCCCACAGTGTTTCACAGTTTTCAGCCCTGTCACTGTAGTGGACTCTCTGAGAGCTTTGAAAATGTCAACACGGATTCCCAGGGCCGGGGGCTGGGAAGGGGCACTGCGGTCTTCTCCTACCCTGGGCCACCTAAGAGCATTCCTTTCCTCAAAGTGGCCCTCCAGACCCCTGAGGACCAGGGGTGTGGCAATGCTTAATCAGTGTGACATTGCCCTGCACTGAGCATGTCCAGAGACCCTTTGGGAGGGTCCCTAGTGAGGGGTGGGGTGGAGGGCATGTGTTCCTGACATCAAGCAGGTGAAGGCCATGCTGCTAAGTCCCCCTCAATGCACAGGACAGTCGCCCAACAAGGAATTCCCACCCAAAAGCCTCTAAGAAGCCACACAAAAACTTATAAATGAACGCTCATGGTAGCATTATTCATGATAGCCCCAAACCGGAGCCCCGCCCTGTAACTCATTGTGTTATGAATTTATCAATGAATTAATCTATCAATGAGGAGGAGCCCTTGTGATCCAGTCACCTGGCCAAGACCTCACCTCTGATTACAGCTGCTCTGGGGACCAAGCCATGAGCTTTTGGGGGACATAACAAGTGCTGAGGTTAAGAAACCTGGACTAGCAGGTCACTGGTTTGCAAGAACAAAATTGGGGGATCAGGTTGGGGGACTATATGGGCAGGCTAAGTTTGTTCTCTGTTTCACTGATTGGTGAGAAGCTCTGGGGTGTCAAGTTTCTCTGAGCACCTGCTGTATGCCAGGCATTTTCAGGTACATCATCACGTGTGGTCAGCAGTTAGATCTGGTCCCTGCATTATGAGAAGACGAGAATCTGAGAGGTTCAGATCTTGCCAGAGGCTGCACAGCTGTTAAACTGTAGAGCCTGGCCTGATGACTTTGCATCTACTCTTGATCCTATGGACTTGCCCCACCATGTCCTGACTCTCACTGGGACGAGACCTAGGAAGCGGCATATGGGCCTTGGCTCTCTCCTGTCCCAACTCTGGTGGCAGCTTGGCCCCGGAGATGCCCCAGGGATGCTGATGCTTATCCTTGGCCTCAAGCTGCTGCCCAGGCATCTGGGTGGGGGTAGAGTAGGTTGCTTTGCACTGTGGGTACAGATTCTGCCTGAGTCCAGAAACCATATCCTCTGAGTCTTGGCTGCAGGGACTTCAAGAGCAACTGCAGGAAGGTGGAGGGTGGGGGACGGGGCCTGGTCTGAGTGGGGAGGGGAAGGATTAGCATGTCCCTGGGCTGGACTGGGGCAGGGGAGTCCACCTTAAGGGGAAGACTCAGCTTTAGGGGACCGTGAAAGAGAAGCAGGAGGTTGGTTCATCAAAGTGACACTTGCCTTCTAGTCACCCTGCTGAGTTACATTCCAGAACCCCACGTGGTGCCCAAGCCCCTTGCCTAGGTGACTGGTACCACATCCCTTTGCCAGCGAGGAAACTGGGCTCGCGGGAGTTGTTGGACTTGTCATGCAGACAGAAGAGGGGAGCTGGGGTCTAAGCCCAGGCCCCTCTGACAGCAGTGCCGGGCGCTCTTTCTATGCCGTTGCTCGTTTCCACCACAGCCCGGAGAGGTCGGACTTCTATTCTCCATATTTTATAGAAGAGGACGGAGGCTCAGACAGCATATATGACTTGCCTAAGGTCACACAGCTGGTAACTGGTGCAGCTGGGATTTGAACCCATGATTCTAGGGTCCATATTTCCGATCAGTAGGTTATGGAAGGAAGGAACGAATGGAGGGAAGAGACAGAAACAGCGGGCAGCCATCAGGGGGACACGCCTGCATGGCTAGTTTGGTCCCAGGTAGCAGTTATCTGTGTCAGAGCTGGGGTCTCGCCTCCTGGGTCCTGGCCTTCCCTGCGGCCCGTGTGCCAGCCCAGGCTCACACAACAGGCTGGGGACACTTCTTTGGGGAGCATGTCATCCACCAACTTGCTTTGGGTCACAAGGAGAAGGCAGCTTTGAATGTCAGAGGGGTCCTCTGGGAAGGTCATTCTGTCCTGTGCTCTTGACTGGGTCTCAAGAGCATTAATATTTCATGGCTTCTGAATCGAGCCTAAGTTCTAGTGAAAAACCAGCCTCTACCTCAGAGCAAAGCCTGTCCAAGGAAGGCACATGACCTTTGTCCTTGGAAAAACCCACAGAGCACTCCTAAGCACATTCCCACCCTGCTAAGTTGTTTTTCTACAAATAACAGGAGAGATCTGCTGCGCCAGGTGTCCCTGACTCAGTCAGGCTAGGTGGGGATCCATAGCAGCCCCCTAGCAGCCAACAATCAGCATGAGACAGGGAAATACCTGGGATGCCAGATGACCCTCCCAGTGGTTTATGGTGGTTGATAACAAGTTGGGAAACCATGTAGTTCAGCACGTACACCCCTCTTGGCTTAAACCAATCAGTTCAAACGAATACCCCTTTTGTACTGACCAATCACCCCTACCCAACTTGTTCCCGCCAGTGAATGTGCTAATCATGTTTTAGAGTTGTTATTTGATTTTCCCGCGGTGTGTGATGATTTGCTAAAAGAGGCTATGATGTATGTGAAGTCCCTGCCCTCTCCAAAGAATGTATAAAACTGCTGCAAACCCTGGGCTCGGGGCCTCTCAGCGTCACCAGTTGCTGTGTGTGTGCGTGGAGGACCGAGCTAGCTTGCAATAAACACCTCTTTGCTGCTTGCATCGATCTTGGGTCTCTGGTGGTCTTTGGGGGTCCCGAATTCGAGCATAACACTAGAAAGGACTCAGCTATTCTGCCCCGATATTTCAGAGGGTGCATTCTCAAGGGTGTGAGCCAATAACCTGGCCTTTCTGGGGCCCTCTGGATTCTGGCCAGAAATCCCCAAGGAATACGAGGGGGTCTTGTGCAAGGTTGGGGCAGGGACTGTGCTCCTCATACCATCTTTGTTTTTTAATATTTTCTTAGTTGTCAATGGACTTTATTTATTTATATGCGGTGCTGAGAATCGAACCCAGTGCCTCACACATGCCAGGCAAGCGCTCTACCCCTGAGCCCCAGCCCCAGCTCCAAGTCTGTCCATCTTGAGCATGTGTCAGACAGTGCTGAGAATGTGACATGGGCCTCCAGTTACCCTGTGAAGGACATCTTCTTATCTCTTGACATAATTTTGTTCCCTCTAGTACTAGTTGTGGCCTTGGGCCAGTCCCTTCGTTTTTTCTGAGCATCCATTTCTCTTTGATATTAGAAAGATGCTGGGATTTGCCCAAAGTTGCCGCAGTCTAGCTGGGCACAAATCACTGAGCCGCCACAAAGCACTTGTATGTACAAACAGGAAACTTTATTGCCTGAACTCCAACAGCACTCCTCGCACACTCCCTGGGAACTCTCCCGAACACCATCCACAAGGCTCCTCCAGCCACCCACCTCACACCAACCGGAACTCCCCCCCTCCCCCGCGCTGTCCACGCACTCACTCTCCGAATCCCACCGGGAACTCCAAAGTAGCGGGTACCCAGGCAGCAAGAGCCCCCCTATACCGGACAGTAAAGGTCTAATATACAATTGAATCAATCCAGCATCATCTTAATGGCTCACCTCTCAACCATTACTTCTGGCAAAATGCCAGGGGCCATTCTGACTCGGCTGTGGCTCTCAACACAAAGTCATGCAGCTATGAGGAGGAATGCCAAGTTCACCCATCCACAGGTTTCCTGAGTCCTTAAGGTCTGAAAACCTTTTACAGTTTTGAGCCAGGGAGTGGGCAGAGCTGATTGACACCCCCTGATCACAAAGAGATTACAATTTTGAGAAGGGTCAATAAATGTGGCTTGTATTGCCTGGATCCTTCACTGATGTCTACCTGGAGGGCTGCATCTTGGATCTGGAGGCAAGAGATCAAGGATCAATTAGTAATGTCTGCTGTGGGATCAGCCGTGGGGAAGTAAATGGTTGCCTTGCCTCCAAGGCAAAGGAGGGAAGGGGAGACAACTGTACTTCAGAGAAAGCCTTTTGAGATATGGCCCAAGGGCAGAGTGTTGGCTATCTGCAGGCATAACTTCCACCCAACTGAATTCTCTGGAGATTGAGTAATAGGCTAGAGAGAACACAGTCTCTGTGGATTCAAAGAAATTTTGAATTAAAACCCTGACTCAATCATTTATCCAATGCTTGTCCTGGGGCACATTATTTAACCTCTCTGAACCTCGGTTTCCTCTTCTGTAAAATGCTGAGGTTATTGGGATGATGGCCAAGTGCCTGCTCTTGCCACATTGAACCCTGACAACTGTGCTCTATTACCTTGCAGGACTCCGTAGTCTGCATATGAGGCGTCCCCTGGTGCATCACTATGACTGGCATTTCCTGAAGTTGGCAACCTGCGTCAGGCAGAGGCCCAGAGAGGACAAGTCACTTGCCCAAGTCACACAGCTAGCACATGGCAGGAGCCGGATTTGAGTTCAGGTCTGCCTGACTCCACACCCCTGGCCTGTTTTTACCATGCCCTCCTGCAAACCATAGTTCACCAAATCTGGACTGGCTCAGCCCCCGTGAGCTGAGGGCGGGAGACTGTGGAGCCTGGGAGCTCCCTGCCAGGTTTCCCTGCAGGGATGTGCAGAAAATGAGCGCCGCCACCACATCTCTGCACGGTGCAAATCGGGGCTGTAGGGAAGAAGGGTACCGGGAGAATCTCCCCCGCTCTGAAGCTGAGAAGAAAACCCTCAGAGAGAGAGGGTGACCCCACGCTTTCAGTGGAACAGGGGCAGATGAGTCTTGGGCCAAGGCAGAGAGGTAAAGGGGGGTGGGAGGCACATTTGGGAGAGAAGGATGCTCAGCTCTCAGCAGATGCTGGGTGACTGACGCTTGTCACAAATCCTGTGGGCGGGAGAAAGGGAACCAGCAGGGACCGGGAAGCGCCTAGGCAGGCAAGAGCAGGAGGAAGACTGTTCCAGAATCCGAGGGGGACTCCCCAACAGGAGCCGAACTGCGGGTGGAAGAAGCAGCTGGGCCTGGCCAAGCAGAGTCGCAGACAGCACCCCAACCTCCAGAGGAGGGAGCCCCTCTTGTGGGAAATTGGGACCTGGGTGCTTGTACGGGGGAAGGCAGGCGGGAAAAGCCAGCAGACATTCTTCAGACAGCCCCAAGCCAGATAATTCAGAACATTCTGGTAGCTTTCAAATTCTTTAATTTGATGACCCTTAATTTGATCATCTTTTATTTTCAGGGACATTAAATGGAATTAAATGGAACTTTAAAATGACCCAGATTCAGGGCAGGTGGGGCCTCGGAGGCTGGGGCACAGATTGGAGGCTCCGGAGGTCTAGTGAAGCCTGACCTTGGGTGGCCTCTGCGCCTGAGTGGGGATGTTCCCAGAAGGTGAAACACATGGTCCCCAAATGCCCTGCTGTGATTCATCACCAGCAAAGATCTCAGGAGCAGGTGTGCATGAGGGAATTTCGGGGTCACAGCGGGTAATCCGGTCTGGCCAGGCTGAAGCAGGTGACCCGATGGCCCGCCTGATCCTGAGCTACTGGATAAGGAGATTAATCTAAATCTGTCTGAGGAGAGCACGGCTCTTTAAGAGAGCCTGGGATCCAGAACCTGAGGGCTGAACTCAGGGACTTCATGCTAAGTCCCCAGCCCTCTGCCTGTGTGGCTCAGACATCCTCAATCGGCTCCTTGGGAAAACTGCCATGTGGTGGAGCCCCTGGAATGTGGGGGTGTGAAACACAGAGCCCAGGGGGACTGGGAGGAATGGAAAGAGAATACTGGGGAGGGACTGAGGTGAACTGGGGAGTCCATCCTGCTCAGAGGCGGCAGGAAGACCTGGCACCCGCTGATGGTCACTGGGTTTGGACCCTGGCTTTGCTCCTTATATCTGTACCACCGTGAACCTGTCTTGTGGCTGAGGGGTCTCGTCATCTCCGTCGTATGGATGAGGAAACTGGCTCAGAGGAAGCTTGGTGGCTTGCTCAAGGGCACAGCTTGCTACCCCAGGAACTGCTGGGGGGGGGTGGGCCAGGACTAGGCAAGTGGAGAAGGCAGGGTCCAGGGCAGGGCGCTGGCCTCGCCTCAGAGGCCTGCTCTGTGGGCGGGAGCTAAGTCCCCCTCCTGCTCGAGGCCTGGGTCTCCCCTGAGACCTGGGAAACGTCCTGCGGCCTTTCCCATGGAGTGTGGGGGGGATGGGCAGGTCGGAGAGGGAGCCCCCTCTGCCTGTCCCTTGGCTGAGACCTTCCAGGAGCCCCCTCCCTGTGCCTTGAAGGGTGCACCTGCGATTTGCTGAATCGGGGAATTTCCTGTGTCATTGGAAGCCGGTGATGAAGGTGGCTGGGTCCTCCGGGACACCAGCAATGGCCACCTCCATTGTCCCTCGGGCTCCTGTCAGGCCCTTTGGTTACAGGATCAGCATCCTCGCTCTCACCCTGGAGCACCGTCAGGGCCTCCCTGTTAGAGATGCGACCCTCCCCCTCGTGCCTGGGCCTCCTTGTCTATAAAATGGGACAGGGACGTGTAACCGACGTGATTCTGCAATCTGTATTTGGGGTAAAATTGGGAGTTCATAACCCACTTCAATCTAATGTATGAAATATGATATGTCAAGAGCTTTGTAATGTTGTGAACAACCAATAAAAAAAAAATGGGACAGGGACGGAGCCCCTCCTGTGGTTGCCGAGGGCTGGGTGAGTGCCAGACCCTCAGCGTCCCTGGGCAGCCTGCGACTCTCCTCGGCCTCCCCTGTCCCCACCACGTGCGTTGACTCTATTAAGTTATTCTGTTAAGATGACTGATGTGGTTTCCGTTTTCCTGCCAGAACCATTGACTGGTGTGCTCCAGGCCCCCGCGGAGCCGCGGGTGCCTCTGGGACCAGGGTGAAGGCCACCTGGGACCTGGAAACTGCGTCACCACGGGGCAGGAAGGGCTCTGCTCACGCAAACTGGTTCTTAGCTCTTCTTTCAAGAAGTGATAGTGTCCTCTGTCCACGTTTCCTCAACCAAAGTCGGTCCCTCGACCACTCCTGAGTTCAATAAGGAATGGGCCGTGAACACTGCTGACCAACAGAAGGACCGGTGTCTTTGGAAAGATCCAGAAGTGGTATCTGCTCTCTTCTTAACAGTCAACCCTAATGAGGTCCCTGATTAGATTTTCCCGGACAATAAGATCCAGCAAGTTATTGAGCATTTGCTTTGTGCTGGCCTAAGCACCCGTTTTCAGAGAACCCGTGTGGTAGGCAGCTCTTACCCTTGGTTTTTAGAAAAGAAACAGACGCTCAGAGAGGACCCCTGACCCTCTTGACTACCAAGCTGTGTGAGGCAGAGCAGAAATTTGCACTGAGGCGTCAGATTCGGAAAATCCGTTTCCTTACAGCCGCATTCTGTGATTGTGTCTTTCTCCTCTTATTCCAGAAACCCAAGAGTGAGGAAAAGCCAGTACTTAAGCAGCTCAGCCCTTGACCTGGCAAACCCCACCTCGCTCTCAGGGCAGCAGGGGTTGTGCCACGTGGCCCAGTCTGGAACTCGGCAACCCCGAGACCTGTCCAGGATTCCATGGCCCACTGTCCACCTCTAGACTTGGTCAGAGCTACTTCCACCCTGCACCGGGCTCAAGACCAGCCTGGCTCAGGATTCTGCCCACGAGCTCTCCAGGCCTGGGGAGAGAAGGTGGAAGGTCCTAGTCCCCTCCATTTGAGCTCTTCCAGAGGGGACACCTCAACCTATGGCGGACACCTGGCTGTGCTCATGGCGATAGCCATCTGAGTCTCAGACATCAGTTCCCCAACTAGGACACAAGCCCGAGAGGCTCTTCTGTATTTTGGTACAATAATAATGGCAGCAGCTGCCTGGGGGCCCTAGGCACCGGGCTCTGCGGTCAGTGCCTGTTGTGATTTCTTTCATCGGATATGACATGACTCAGGCACAGTGACTGTGGTGGAGGAAGGACTTTACACCTGCCGGTTCCCAGAAACAGGGCTCGGCACGCCAAGCAGGGCCACGCAGAGGAGCCTGGGGAGGGGAGTCAGGAGGCAGCGGGTGGGGGAGGTGTCACCGAGCCTTCTTGTGGCTTCCACAGGAAGGAACAGGTGGGCGAGGCAGGGCAGCAGGCCAAGGAGGCTTCGGATTGGCTGGTCTGTGAGCTTCCAGCAGGATATGGGGCATGGGTACTGCAGAGTTCTCTGGCACAGGCGCTGGGCTGTCTGGGGCAGGGGCCAGGGGGCTGGAGCATGAGGGCCCGTGGCAGGGGTCCTTGGGGGGCAGGAGCTCTGGACTGGTTGGTTTGCAACTGAAAGATACACTTACAGGTGAGCTGTCTGTTTTCTCTAGGAATAAGCTAATCCTGGGGGCAGTCCTTTCCAGTGGCCCCAAGTCTCCAGGGTGTGAAAGCATTTGAACAAAAAGACATAGTGGGCACAGTGTCCTTCCAGTATCATCTTCTCCATATTTGAAATCAATCTGCTGTATCCGCTGGAGGGAGGATTGGCCACCAGGGGCAGAAGGAGGAGTTAACAGAGGCTTAAGAAATAAGAAGTCTTGAGATGGAAGTTTCCAGGTTCCCTGTGTCAACTCATGGCACCATCCAGGTCCCAGATCTTTACCCTCTTTTGCTTTTCTCTGCTCAGCACATTGTAAGCTTGAGACTACACACTACTCTATGTAGTGCCAAGAAGGCTGCCATGGCTCCAGACATCAACACCATAGACAAAAAAAGGGTCCCAACAAAAGATTACAGTGTTTCAGTAGTCTGTTGCTGTGGAGCCAACTGTGCCGCAATTCTGTGGCTGAAAAGTACCACAGTTAATTCTGTGGCTGAAAAGTACCACAGTTATTATTTTGCCTTTCTTTGCGTTGATGTGAGTGCAGCTACGTGGCTTTTCTGTTCCACGTGGCACTGGCTGCAACTGTTCCTTGAATTGCATGCAGCTGGCAGCTGCGCTAGGCTGGAAGGCTCCAGAAGGTTCCATTGCCTGTCTAGGCCCTTGATGCACCTGGGTGTCGTCCCCTGTTTAGCCTGGGCTTCCTCACAGCTGGTGGTCTCAAGGTAGTCAGCTACCTTTCACTGTGACTGGCCAGTCCTCCTTAAGACCTAGACCTGCAGCTACCTCATCACTCCTTGGTCAAAGCAAGTCACAAGGCCACTTCAATCAAGGGAGGAGATGAGTCCACCTCTTGGTATGTAGAGCTGCAGGCTGTGGTTAAAGTTTAACTCATCAAGTGGATGTTGTCCAAACCCTTCTTGTTCCTGAGAAGGAGCTGGCCCTTGCTTGACCCCTGCGAGATAACTTCTAAGCCCTCAAAATGTCCCACCTCTTGAGTGCCTTTGTCACTGGGCCACACCCAGTGGTTTACCTGATGATGCCTGGTGGTGGCCATGTGTCTGTGGGCTATGCTTGAACTTGACCTTGGAGGGTTGAAGACTGAGTAACTAAGATTGGACACGTGGTTGTCAACCATGCCTATGTGACTGACCCCCAAGAGAGACCCCGACTCCACGGCTTGGGCGTGTCTTCCTGATTGGCAGAACTTCCTGTTGTCACACATCGTCACTGTGAGGATAAAGCAGTGTCTAGGGGGCAGCTAGGCTCACTCTTGGTCTCTCCTAGACTCTGACCCCTGTGACTTCGACCTTTGCTGCCTTTAATCTGTGTCCTGTCACCTTGATAAGCCAGGGCCAAGGCTGGCTGCCCCTCGGACGGACGTTACTGAGTCCTTCTGTGGGGTCGTGAAGCCCAGGGCTGGTCTTGGTGGCCATCTTTGGAGATCACCTGCCACCAGGAAGTGAAGGCGGGCAGTTCTCTGCTCGGGGTCCCCTCCTTTTCCAGGGGAGCCCCTACAGACTCCTCTTTGTGCCTCGTTTTCCTGGAGGCTCTGCTTAGATCAGAAAAACCCACACCCTGGACCGGGCACCCTGGGCTGCAGCAGAGCAGCTGGGGAGAGGCAAGCAGCTAGCGCGGGTCCCCTTGCTGATGGGGTCGGTGTGGCCCAGAGAGGTTAAGTGTCTTGCCCAAGCCCTCACAGCCTTCCTGACTCCAGAGCCTGGTCCTGAGGCTGAAACCTCTACCACTGCAACCGGCACAGCACCCTACAGGTGGGAGACCCCGTGGAAATGAGTTAGGCACCCCCAGGTGCACTCCAGAAGGCCCACAGGGTGGAGAAGTGGCCCCTTCCCTCAGAGCCATGACCACGGAGGGCTGGGAACATCTCATTTATCAAGAGAAACAACTTCAATGCTTCACTTTTTAAAAACAAAACAAGGACTAGATGGTGTGTTTCCAGTTTGCCTCTGATTTGAACTGGTGGCCTAAGACATATGGAAGAATCTGTGTCAGGGTGAAAATGGCTTTTGTATTGAGGAAACCACCTAGGTGGGACATTTTAGTCTGGAGGGAGCCCTCCCTTCTCCCCCAGGGCTCCCTGGCCCAGAGGATGAGGAGACAAACCTGGTGGAGTCTGACCTATCAGGGGTCCAGGAGAATGAGAAGTAAGGACTCAGTCACCTCATCTGTAAAATGGGGGTGTGAATGCCCACCCTGAGGTTTAAGTGAATTGTTGTGTGAAGGCACTGAGACAGTGCCTGGAACATAGTAATTGTTCAACAAACGTTACTTTTTTAAAAAAATTATTACCATCATTATATTATGGAGGAGAGATATTTAAGGTTGCTGTGGAGCAGGAAGTTATAGGGGCACAAAGGGTTTATGGCCCAGGGAGGAAGATATTCAAGGGAGAAATTCCCTGCAGTGAGAAAGGCCACAGAGCTCTCTTGGCCTAACTCCTGAATAGTTACGAAGGCCGCTACATCTACAATCAGGAGGAGAGGCTCCGAGAGTTAGGGCTCTATGTTTTTCTCACACAGAAGGCCTTGTGTACATCATGGTTAGCCAGAGCTCCAGCCATCACACCCACAGTTCAGACAGGAAGTGGGGTAATGGCAAAAGAAGGGCAGCCTGCGTGCCACCCGAGTCAGCCCTTCTTAGGGAGCTGTCTTAGAAGCCCTGAAGGAGATCGTAAGCCACAGCTGCAGATACAAGAGATTCGCTCAGAAAAAGCCCCCGGAGGAAACCGTCAAGGAGG
Organism: Spermophilus citellus; assembly: GCF_964194105.1. Classification (NCBI taxonomy): domain Eukaryota; kingdom Metazoa; phylum Chordata; class Mammalia; order Rodentia; family Sciuridae; genus Spermophilus; species Spermophilus citellus. The sequence continues at coordinate 87,838,334 of NC_138184.1, read as the reverse complement.
AAAGGAAGCAGCCAGGGTCCAGGTTCAGGTCACCTCAACCCAGCCCTGTGGAGCTCGAAGTGCACAGGGCGGCTCAGAGTGTGTCCCTGGGCACAGGACAGGAGCTGGCCCTGCACCTCAGCGCACGTGCAGGTGGCTAGGAAGAGGACCTTCCAGGAGCCTGTCTCCATGCAGGGCAGGTGGCACAGGGGCCCAATTCTGTGTCCACAGCAGGGATGTGCTGGTGCATGGGACTGGTTAGGGTCAAGGACATGGAGCAGGACACCAGGATTCGATGCCACCTCCGGTCAAGTGTCTGTTGGTTCCTGGCATCCTTGGATTGACGATGCACCCAGGGTCTCCCTTGCCCGCTGCCCTCGCCCAGCCTGTGGGCCCTTCCTGACCCCCACCTGGGAGGGGGTGACAGGCAGAAGATGATGGCACAAATGGGCGGGGGGAGGCCCAGTTCTCGACATTTTCCCACAGACGGGAACAGCTGGCTTGGCTCCTGGTGCTAAATTGAAATTAATGCTGGCCCCGTGCCCGGGCTGGCTCCTAGCGCTGTCCTCGGGGCAGAGTGTCTGCAGCGTGGAGCCCAAGAAGGTCACTTGCTGTCACAAGGGAAGGTGAGGAAGGGCTGTGATGGTCAGGGAGCCCAGCAGGAAATGGAACCTGAGGCCACTGGTCAAGAGACGTTAAAGAAGGGCCTTCTCTCAGCGTGGGCAGGGCTCGGGGAATGGAGCCGGGAGGTCAGGGCACTGAGGGCCACCATTGCCCCATACAGGAGGCTGCAGAAGGGCCTGGGTGACTGAAGGCCAGGGAGGGGTGGCATGGGGAGAGGGTCATGTGGCAGGAAGCTGTGGACGTCGTGACGACCTGCAGAAGCATGAGACCAAAGCAAAGAGGGACTTGGAAAGCCACGTCCACCCCGCTGCATGCTCGGGTCTCCTGTGGGCCCTCCCATCAGCCAAACCGGGCTGGAAGCCAGAAGGCTGGGGAGTCCACAGTGAGGTGCCACCCTTCAGTCTGAAAATTGTCGTCTCGTACGTCTCTTCGGGAAACTTTTTTTTTTTTTTTAGAGAGAGTGAGAGAGGAGAGGGAGTGAGAGAGAGAGAGAGAGAGAGTGAGAATTTTTAATATTTATTTTTTAGTTCTCGGCGGACACAACATCTTTGTTGGTATGTGGTGCTGAGGATCGAACCCGGGCCGCACGCATGCGAGGTGAGCGCGCTACCGCTTGAGCCACATCCCCAGCCCCGGGAAACTTTTTAATTCAAGTGTGACATGCACTGGGACAGGATGGTCACAGGTGAACTTGATCCATGCAACCCGGCTAAGACACGGAGGCTTCGCCCTCCCTGGGAGGCCTGGTTTCCTGTCTCCCTTCTCCACCCTCCTCTCCCAGGAAACTTAGATTCTGACTTCTAAAAACATGAGTTTTCCCCGATTTGGTGCTGGTACATAAAGGGCATCTTCAGCACGAGCTGTTAGGGGTCTGGCCTTTGCATTCCACGTGTCCATGTCCTTGGCTGTACTTTCCCCCTTGCCGCACGAGAGATCACGTTGCAAGGACATCTCTGTATACCCTTTGCCTTATCTAGGAAGAATCTCCAGATTTAGGTGTTCTGAGTGGAACGGGGTAAACATTTTTTATAGCTCCCAAAACACTTTCTGAAGGATGCACGACCCTTCTCCGTGCTCATCTGGGAAGTCTGTCACCAAGGTTAAAAAGGGTGACTTGAGCTTTCACTGGGAGAGAGGCCAAGAGGGGCCCAGGTCTAGATCCTCCTGGGGAAGGATCTGAAACTAAGGGCTGAGAATTCCCGCCTCTGGGCCTGACAGTTCTTGGTCATAAGCCACAGAATCCTCTGTGCTGGGCGAGGTGGACATGCAGCCTACTGAAGGCAACTGGGTAGCCAGTCCGTGGATTACCTGGGGGGTTTGGTGACTGTGTGGCAGGATCAGAACTCAAATCCCCAGGCCCTTCAGTTTATGCCCTGGACTCTGAGCACTAGACGTTTGGCCAGTGCCGCTGTCCCCAGACCTATGGACGGAATTCCTCTCTTGTCTCTTTGACCCTCAGGATCTCTGCTGGCCTCTTTGGGACCTGAGATCTATGTGATTCAGGGTCCTCCACTCAGCCTGAACGTGACTCAGGGCACTATTAGCAAGGAAGACACCAGGGAAGAGTTTTGAGCATGGTCAGCCCTTGTAGCCACAGTGGGGCATTCCGTCGCCCCTCAGTGTTCCTTGAGGGATGGATTCGAGGCACCCCTCCTCCATCAAATAGCAAAATCCGTGATGCTCAAGTCCTTCCCAGGAAACTGTACGTGTGCATGTGCCCTCGCAATCCTCTTGATTAATCCTAAGACCTAATACAGGGGTCACACTGCCTTGTTTAGGGAATGATGGTAAGAAAAAGCCTGTGCACACTCAGTACAGGCAGGAACGTTCTTTTCTAGAATGTTCTCCATCCACAGTTGGTTGAATCCCAGGATGCAGAGGTCTGGTGGCACTGGGTGGGAAATGGTGACCCTGGCCCTGACCCCACAGTCTCTCAGCCCCAGTGCGAGACACCTCACCACCTGCTCCTCAGTCCTTTGCTGCCCTGGGGGCTGTTCTGTGTCCAATTCCATTTCCAGGGAAAGAAGCTCTGATTGGTCCAACCTGGTGAGACCTCCTCCTGTCATCCAATCAGCCGCAGCAGGAGGGAGGACTGAGTGACATCACGGCCAGGAACTTGGAGGGTGGCCCCTTCAGGAGGGCCCTGCGAAGTGGGACGCTGGAGCTTGTTTTCTGTCTTTATCTGTTTAAAATGATTGGTCATCTCATTAACCAACAAGATGGCAGAAGTCAGAATCCAGTCAGACTGCCTGACACTTATTTATGTAATAAATAAAATAGATCAGTGTGGCTTTTATTTGGAATGACATAGTATCACCAAGGAGCTCCAAAGATTTCCCCAGGAGAGGGACCTCAACCCAGGATGAGTGGTAAATTTTCAGTAGCTTTAAGATTTTGAGTGAAGATTTGCAGGTTTCCAGAAATCTAGGGGTGACAGGATGAGGAGAGGAACTGGCTTGGGGAGTGACAGTCCTGGAAGAAAAACTGATCTGGAGAGTGAGGGTATGAGGACCAGGCCTTTGGATTAAATTTACAGTCTCCTCATCCTTCCTTTTGTCTGTGTTCTTTTTTTTTCTTTTTTTTTGGGGGGGGGTGGAGGGGATTGACCACTTGACCCCTGAGCCACATCCCCAGCCCTATTTTGTATTTTACTTAGAGACAGGGTCTCACTGAGTTGCTTAGTGCTTCGCTGTTGCTGAGGCTGGCTTTGAGCTTGAGATCCCCCTGCCTCAGCCTCCGAGCCACTGGGATGACAGGTGTGCAACACTGCACCTGGCTCCATTCTGCCTTTTTATTCCTTCCACCTACCTCAGTAGATGGGATGACATATTTCGCCATCTTTGTAGGCTTTAAAGTTCCCAACTTGGTCCTGGCAGACTTGAAAAATTGGGGCTCAGAGAGTTTTACCAATTTTCTAGGGGCACACAGCACATCACCAACTGAGGGAGGACTCCAGTGTCCTCTCTTCTACACAGTGCTCATCCACCCATGCCATCTTTTCTGAAAATTATTTTCAAATTCCTGGAGGAGGGCGGCATTTGTGCCACCTGACCATGGCTGCTGGCCCCACATGATTGGGCCAATGTAAAATCTAGGCTGGGACAATTGTATTCTCTTTCCTGGGAAGTCATGATTAAAGTATTGATTTTTTTTTTTTTTTTTTTTATAAACTGGGCTCCAGAATGGAACTCATAAGGAGAAAGCTGGGAGGGAGAGGGGAAGGCAGAGAAGATAATCTTTTTAAAAAGAGGCCAGGTGGAGAGAATTTGAGGGAGGAGCTGCTTTGGTTTCAGTTTTCTAGTTCTTGGTTCTTGCCGCTCATGGGAACCTGCTCCTGCTTACCGGATAGAACCCTAGAATCCATAAACTTCACCATGGTTTTGGCTGCAAGAAGAAGAAAACATAATCCATTCTGTCTTAACCGAGAAGAAAACTTAGTAATTCTCATAACAAGAAGTGCAGAGATATGTGGTCTGAGGCCTGGTATGATCAGGATTCTAAATACATTGTTCTGTAATTCTCTCTAAGCACATTCCTCCATTATATGTTGGCTTCGATCACTCACTGGCTTCCCTCATGGTTACAAGAGGGCTGCCAGCAACAAGAGCAGTCACAGACTTCCATGGAGCCAGAAAAGCATCTCCCTCCAATCCTGGACCAACCTTTCTTGTTGAATTAGGCCACCTTCAGTTATGTGCATCTCCCTGGACCAGTTGCAGTCTCCCGAAGAATACCATGCCCTGACTGGCTTACGCTTAGGTCTTTGGTCCAATCATGAGCAAGGAGATGGAATGGCTGTTGGCCAATGGAGTTGGGGCTGGAGCTGTGGTCTGGAATCAGCTCCTGGGCACACAGGTTCCATGGGAGGGGGACAGTGACCTGAACAAATCCGAGTGTGCTAGGAAAGGAAGAAGGGAGAAGAGGGGCTGGGGAGATTGAAAGCATCATCTCGAGTTGTTTTGCATGGGTTCCTGGTCCTGGTAGCCAGAGAGGCGTCGGTTTTCTGGTCTGCGCCCAGATGCCTCTGCCTGGCCCTCTGCAGCCTGGCTAATTTCCCCTTCCATTCTGAGGCTTCCACTCTTGCCAACGTTTCTCGCCATTGGCGCACCGCTCTGGCAAGCTGGCATCTCATTCTGCTCCAGGCCCCGCTGATGGAGCTAAAGATCCCTTTAGCAGAATGGATTCTGGCATGTTCTCATTTAAAAAGCCTTGTACTCTCCCCAGCAGGGGGGCTGAGATCTGAACCCATGAAGTCACGGAGCATGAATTCCTCTGAGGAAGGCCTATTTTTAACAGTTCCTGAACCTAACTGAACTTCATCATCTTTCAGGCGTTGACACTTGAAATACACACGCAGGCAACTGGGGGTCGGAGCTGCTCTGCATGCACCAGAGACCAGCCTTCAGAGGGCCGCTCACCTAGGGGCTGCAGCTCACCCAGCGTGGTGGTGAGTAAAGCAAGGGGCTTTAGAGACAGGCGACCCTGGGTTCAAATCCTGCTGCTCCACTAACTGCCATGCTGTTTTCTCCAAGCTTCAGTCTTCTCATTTATAAAATGATGGTAACATGTGTCCATGACACCTTGTATCCTCATTTAGAGGCATAGCCTGAAAGGGGGCTGTTGGTGATCTTTATTTATCCCACTTGGTGTGAGTATTCTTAGGTCTCCTTGCAGAATCATTTGTGTGCTTGATCCAAAACCCTATACCCACACTGTCACACTAACTAACATCCCTCATGGTGACAACATGGCTGCCAGCAACATCAGGGGCACCTGATGTGTGCTGTATGACATTTCTGAAACCAAAATGCATCCTGTCCTAGGAGTTTAGGGACAAGAGAGTGGAAACCCTTAGTATGGCCCAGTTACAATTCACTCAGGGGGCTGGTAGGTGAAGTGGAAGTCACACGGACCCAAAAGTGCCCTAGGAAACCGGGATCCTCCATTAATACCTGACAGCGCTGTCATTATTGAATTTAGCCCCAGAGGAAGTGTTTTGGGGCCAATTGTATGAAAAGCGTTCATCTTTAAACTTTCAAACTGTTAGCACAGTGAAATGCTCAGGATTAGTCGCCCTTGACCTTGAGTCACCCTTGACCGGGGTTTCCTGTGTCATGGTCAACAAGGGGCAGGAGAGGGGTGGTCCCCAAGGAAAACAACCGGCAGACGCCCAATCATTGGTGAAGTTCTTTCTTTATAATCGATTTTTAATTTTCTTGCAGAGTAGCGGGATCAGGGCTGGGTTAACTGCGCGTGAAGTTGGTACCTGGCAGGGTCGCTGAGAGCGCGTGGATAAGACGACCGCGAAAGTCGCGTGGCCGGGGACCGGGATCCTCAGTAAGAGTGGCCTAGGACTGAGAAGAGCGCTGGTGGTTGCACGAGGACACTCCGGGCCAGGAGGGCCCGTCTGGGCATGACTCGCCTGGCAAGGGGTCGCCTCAGGTCGCGGAGGAGCGTGTTCCCGGTCCCTCTCTCTCGCTGCAGCTGCAGGTCGGGCCGGGTGGCGCGCCCCGCAGAGCCTTCCAGGGAGAATGCCGACTGTGCGCGTCACAAGGGCGCGCGCTCCGGGCCGAGGCGCCCGCACTCCGGGCGGGGCCTGGAGGCGCAGCGCCGCTGTGCAGCAAGCGCTCGCGTCGCGGGACCCGCGGCCGGTGAGTGCCCCGCCCCGCCGCGCCGCAGCGCCGCCTGCCGGGCGAAAGCAGCACTGCGGCCGCCCGCCACCGGTGCGGACCTAGGGGCCCTGAGCCTGGAAAGCCGCCTGTTCCCCACCAGACGTAGGTAAATTGCAGTGTGTAAAGAACTCCTAAAACGTCCGACGCGTTTCCATTTTCCTTCCATAATGATCCTCATTATTATTATTTTAATGGTGTGTCTTTCTGCACCCCGGTTTAGCTGGTCCCTGAGGCGCAGGTTCAATTCCTGAGTTGCGCAGCCGCGGCTCAGTCTAATCCACACAGGAGCCTGACAGGGTCCCTGCAGGACCCTCCACAGGCCTGGCTTATCCTTTAAAGTCAGATTGTTAGAATTTGGAAGCAGAGGAGGGGCCGGCCTACCTTGCCTCACCTAGCCTGGAGGGGATGCCATCCATTCAAACCTGGTATTTGCCAAGAGCTCACCAGGTGCTCGCCAGGGGACTATGGCCTGATGTGGCCTGACCAGGCTCTGACTTCTTGGCACTTTCTGCTCCCCAGAAGTGGGCCGGCTTTGGTTCCTCCCAGGAATAGCAATTACAGGACATGTGGGAAGTGCAGGGCACATTTAGGCAGCAGCGAAGAGTGGGGCTTGTGGCCAGGAGAGAAGGCGCCACCCATTCATGTTCTGAAACTCTTGAAGGTTGGTTGGATTGGATTCTTGAACTGTGAGTTTGAGAACTCTGAATGAGAGGGTGGTAAGACAGGGACCAGGACACCTGGGGCATCCTCCAAAGGCCCAGCTATGAGGCTGAGGGAGGACCTATCCCCAGGGAGCAATCCTATCCCCAGAAGGGGAGGTCTACCACGCGGCCTGCGCAGTGGTTTCATTAATGAGGTTCTAGGCATAAAGTTAGTTAGAAGAGATCGAAATAAAACACACAAACCAGTTACCTTATTTATATTGCTAGGTCCGAGAGGGCTCACCTCCCTGGTTCCCGCCTCCAGCCGCCCAGCAGGGCAGCGAGGATTACTCTGGGCTAGCAGGAGAGAGAGAGAGCAAACACGCCTGGGAGTAGCCTTTTATTTGGGGAACAAGAGATTCAGGGGAGAATTCCATCCAATGAAGGTTGAGGGGGGGCTGCACTCCAAGGTCAGGGTCAGTGATTGGGTCTCCGGGGTCAGTGGTCACACACACCCCCACACGGATGGGCTCTCTCATCAGGAAAGGGTCGGGAAAGCTCCGACACAGCCAGAGCACCTCAGGCCCTTAACGGGAGTCACCCAATCACACGTCAGAATGGCTCCCCACAGGGAGGATTGTTCTGGCCTCTGGAAGCTGAAGAGAAGCCAGTAGTCTGGGGTAGCCTGGCTCTAGGTATGCATGTATGTCTCAGCAAAGAGAGCTCTAGCTCCCAGGGAATAATACCCAGCACAGCCAGTGATCTCAGGAACAGGCACTGGATAATCCTGTCAGACAAGCACCATTCATCTGTCATGTGAGCAGGCTGTGCTAAGGGCTTCAACACTACCCCACGTGGGTGTGGGTACTCCCATCTACAGATGAGGAAACTGAGCCCAGTGAGGCAAAAGCACACTGCCCGTGAAAGGCAGGTGCACCCAGTCCCGCTCTGCAACCAGTGCATCCCAGAACCACTTAGGATCCAAAGAGCCCTGGGACGTAGGAGAGCCCCTGGACAAGGTGAAATTGAGCTGCACAGAATCCCAGAGTTGAAAGGGGTCCCATTAGAATGAAAGGTTTCCTTTGCCCAAATCTTATCAGTGAGGGAAATCCGGCTGCAGCTTTCGCCCCCTTCCAGGGCTCAACCAGAGGCAGTAGAGACATGGAGCCATTGCCCTTACCTTGCCTTCCTGCCTGTGGGAATGTCCCCACATTAGATATTTTCCTTTAATGATGATTTACCAAAATTCAGTTAGCTCCCAAGCCTTCTAGAACCTGCATTGCCATCCACTACTGTCCCATTACCTATCAGACTGAAAGTCATTTTCAAGGCAGCTGATCATGTAAGTCAGGAATGCTTTAGGCTGTAATGAACAAGTTACGCAATGAGGGTGCCTTCACAATAGTGACACTTATTATTTTACTTAACAAGCAGCCTGGAGGAAGGCAGTTCCAACAAGGGGCATAGCAAAGCTTGTTAATAAGAACCAAAATTTTCTTTGTGCTCCTCAGCGTTACAATGATATTTCTTCTCATGGTCACTGCATGGTTGCCAGATCACTGACCATCGTGCCTTCCCCCTAATTTCCAAAAAGAAGAAAGAGAGGGAAACATGGACAAAGTTCTGTTTTGTCACAAAGGAATAGGGATAGACTTCTCTTTATGTCTCATTGGCCAGAGCTGGGTCACATGCCCATCTTTAAACCAATCATTGATAAAGAGAGGTGGAGTTACCATGATTATTGGAAACCAATCACAGTTCATCCTCTGATACACTGAGGAGGGGGGGACAACATTAAAGTTATGTTAGGAAGAAAGATATTAACTCTAGCTAGCTAAGTCATTCCAGCTGCTGTAACAAATAAATCTTCACATTTCATTGGCATGGTGCACAGAAGTTATTTTCTCATTCAAATGAAGTCCAATGAGGGTGTTCATGGTTGGCAGGTGACTTCTTCCATAATTTGATTTGGGAATCTGTCTTGTGGCTCAGTCTCCCATAAACTCCTATTGGGGAAGAGAGAATGGAAGAATCACATGCATTTCTTTATGTTATGGCCCAGGAGTTGACTGCTTCCATCCTATTGGTGAGAATTAATCACATATCTGCGCCTGGATGTACAAGTAGCTAGAAAGTATAAGCTGTAGCTGGAAGCCACCTCAGGTGGCCACTCTGAGTGACAGGGAGGTGGCTGTTCAGCCATCCAGGAACAGTGGGTTTCCAGGTTGATCTTTTGCCTGTCATCCTGTCACTCCCCACTGGCTGTGGCCATCTGTACTCCAGAACCGATCATCTTCTGAACACTCCTTTTATTCGCTTGTATCTCCATCTTTGCCTGGGCTGCTCTCTAGGCCCAGAATTCCCTCTGCACTTTTCCTCTCTGCTTGGGTGAGCTCCTGTCCGTTCTTCTAAATCCAAATTAAAAATCCTCTCCCTTGTTGAGACTTTCCTCTACTTTATCCTGGGCTTCATTCACAGAATTATTTTTTTTCTATTTTTATCATTATTTATTTATTTAGGTACCAGGGATTGAACCCAGGGCTGCCTAGCCACTGAGCCACATTCCCAGACCTTTTTATTTTTTATTTTGAGACAGGGCCTCACGGTTGCCTTTAAACTTGTGATCCTCCTGCCTAAGTCTCCTGAGTGGCTGGGATTACAGGCATGTGCCACCGCGCCAGCCTATCCACAACATCTTTTTTTAAAATTTTTTTTTTTAGTTGTTGATGGCCCTTTATTTATTCACATGAGGTGCTGAGACTCGAACCCAGTGCTCACAAATGCTAGGCAAGTGCTCTACCACTGAGCCACAACCCCAGCCCCTATCCACAGCATCCTGAAGGCTGATTCACCACTCAGAGGCAAGTGATAGAAAACTCAGATTGCTTTAATGGAAAACATTGATTCATGTAATTGACATAACCCAGAGGCATCTTCAGGCTTGGCTAAATCCAGAGGCTTAAATGATGTTTTCAAGATTCAGTCTCTTTCCATATTAGCTTTATTCTCATGTCCCAGCAGAGGCAAGATGGCTCTCAGTCATCCCTAACCTCATTCTCCTAGGCTCAGGTATGGGAAGAAGCCAAGTCTCTCCCTTCTGAGTGTTCCAGCTTCAATTCCACTACACACTCTGCTTAGCGGAGCAGGAGTCACCTGACCACCCTTGAGCCAATACTAGGCCAGATGGCTAGGCTTATGCAGATCGGGCAGGGATCTGGCATTCTGATTGGTCGATATAGAGTCATAGTTCCAATCCTAAAACTGGTGGGAAGCAATGATCCCCTGAGGGGCAGGGGAGAGGGAGGGTGTGGCTTTTCACAGGCAATTTAGGGCCTCACCAGGAGACAGGGAATGCTGAACCCTGCAAACCCCAGGAGACAATCACCACCACACTTCACCATATGGAACAACCCATTTACTGAACATGTATTATGTGCCAGGAACAGTGCCTTACACATAATGGCCTGCAAGGTGGCTTCTAGAATTTTCCCCATTATCCAGATGATGAAACAGAAGTTCTGCAGAACTGAAAGGACTTACCCAAAGCTCGTTAGTGGTTGTGGAGGAATTTCAGCTGAGATCTGGTGAACCACACAACCAGTGCTTTTTTAATCCCCTACATTTCAGAACCCCTCCTCTATGGGAGGAAAAGCTAGAATTTCTGCTTTAGGAACCTAGCTCCTGAGTCTGGAATTGGGGACTCAGGGAGTCTCACAGCCCATAGGGCTTAGAGAGTCAGTGTTGCCCCCTCCTCTGAGTAGGCCAGGTGAGGTTCAAGTGATGACCTGATAAATATGTCACTCAGTGCCACTGGCTCCTGCTCTAAAGGGGTGGGGGTCCACCCACAGTTGTAGCTAGGGCACATTTTGTTTTGACCCCATAAGGGGACACACCACCCCAGTGCCACTTTGCCCCCTTTTCTTTAGGAACACAAGGAGCAGAAGGGTAAGTGACATGCCAGAACCATCTGCCCAGCTCCTAATAATACATTCTGAGTGGAACAAGTTCCGGGCAAACATTGCTTTAAAGGGGGGGGGGGGGCTCTTCTCACACCCGGGCAGCCATCTGCCTCCTTCTCACGTGCCAAGCTGTGGGCGGGGGACGGGACTGTGGAGAGTGGGGAAGGGAGGAGGTGTCACTTGGTCCTGCACCGCCAGCAGGGTGGCTCACAAGTTCTCTTCCTTTTATCACTGTGAACAGGACACTGCTGAGACAAAGAGGTGCGCTCACTGGCTTTGACCTCCGTGGGTCCAGTGTCTGAGCAGAGGAAAAGTTCAATTCCTTCAAGATGCCGGTGGTAGGTAACTGCAGCTCCTGGGGACAGTTGGGCACTCTGCTGTACACTCACTTCACAAGTATTAGCTCTTTGTCATTTTTTAGATGGGACCCTGGAAGCTCAGAGACAGCCAGTGACTTTCTCCCAAGGTCACAAAAGGTGGCAGAGCTAGGACTTGAACCCAGGGTCCCCAAGAATACCCTCTTCCCAACATAGCAAGGAACCTCTTGAGTACGCAGTGTTGACAGGAGCCATCTTGCCATCCTGGCAACCCAGGGCCGGTTTTCCATGTAGCAGACGAGCATTCACCTCGTCCTGGGTGGGCAGCCATGGCCAGCCCTGTGCAGGCAGCCATCCTCCCTTGAGCCCCAGTGCGGGCATTTCTGGTCACCTTACCCCTCACTCTCCGCACCATCTCAACCAGTTGAAGAAGCACAGAAGAAAAACCTCGGTAACTCCTCCGGAACTTTCCGAGAAGACCAAGGAGCAGCTGGCGGAGGCCGAGCTTCGGCAGCTGAGGCTGCAGTTCCGAAAAATGGTGGAAAGTCGCAAGTCCTTCAACTTCCGCAGCCAGTTGAAGCTCTCCAGCCAGCAGTGAGTGACCTTGGAGGGCAGCGGGGTTGGGCTTCGCGGGCTCACCTTCTCCTGAACCCAGACCTTCGTCGAAAGGCTCCACTTCCAGGGGAAACCCGCTGGACGCGGCCTCAGCAGGAAGCGGGTGTTGTCAGCGTCCAGGGCGCGGCGGGGACCCCGGGGAGCAGGGCGCCCACCCTCAGGGAAGGCCCGAGAGGAGGCTTTCTGGTGCCTCTGTCTCTCTTTCCTGTCCTCTCTCCGAATTTCATCCTTGGCTGGAAGAAAATGATTGTCCCCAACTCTTGAGTTTGCCAGTGACCCAGGGCCACAGTCTGGAATCCGTCCCAAAGGCCCACGAGAGAGGGGAAGTGTGATTGGCTCCGCTTGGGTCAGGTGTCTACTCCTGGTCCAATCAGCTGAGTGGGGAGGGGCCATGGGAGGAGAAGTGGGCGTGGCTATCCCTGCCCGGCCTGGGGGAGTTCTTTGGGCTGTGCAAACCCTTGGCCTTCCCTATTTGTGCGTCCTTAGGGGAACTTCATGATAGAATATATGAAACTAGGTTGCCCTAGAAACAACGGTGTGTGTATTTCTTTGGGCAACAGAAAGGTGTTCCCTAGAGTTGAATAAACAAACAGAAGCAGAAATTCTGAGATTCCCTCCTCAGGAATCTAATGCCTTAGCTACATCCGTAGTGTTTACAGAAAGCTCACTGTTAGAAAATCTCACAGTTGGATGATGCGTGAAGTTCAAAGGATGGAGAAAACGGTTCCTTAGATTTCCCTTGGATTCACTTAAATCAGGGCCGGGGCTGGTCCACATGGGACATCCCTGTGAATTTTTAAAAGGCAACCTTTCCCAAGACACTTTACTGCCATCTGTTGGAAAAATGGTCATTACATAGGGATTTTATTAGAACAAGAAAAGTGTCTCCTAGAAAAGTGTAATCAACACATCTGTGATGCTTTGTGGGCATTCTCCAGGGTGGTGCTGCCCACAACCTGCACTTCTGTGCCTGGCCATCTGACTCCCAGTGGGCACCTGGTGGGCATCAAGAGATGCTTCCTTCCTGGTGTGGCTACTTCACCCCATTTGATCTGGTTTCACTTTGGTAGAACTGAAGGGAGGGGTGGAGGAGTGGGGAGTCTAGTTTCTTTACAGTTAGCACCTATAAATAGAGCCAGACTGAGGGCAGGGCCCTCAGGCACTTTTTCCAAATGCCCACCCCTCACTTAAACCACCCTGAGAGGGAGCGCTTTTAAAATCTAGGGGCACCTCACTCTCTTACCCAGTCCGAGCGCTGTCTACAACAGACAAACCTTCCTTTAGCTTTAACCACCGTACCAAACGCCTGATTCAGGTGGAGCGGTCTTTCTTTTCTCTCCACCTTAACGAAGACCCCCTTCCAGGAGGGGATGAAGAAGGGGAGAAAGTCCAGTTGCAGGCTGAGAAGACTAGGTCCTCTGGTCACCAGCTATGTGTGGCTATTGAAGTTGCAACTGATTAAATGAATCGAAAACAGAGTTCTTTGGTTGCTCGAGTCACATTTCCCATGTGCACTGGCCACATGTGCCTCCATGGGTGTTCCTGGATGGTGCAGATAGAGGACATTCCCATCCTTAAAGAATGTCCTACAGGACGGTGGTTGGCAGGCCATGGCCCAGGGTTCAGATCTGGCTGGCTGTCTCTCTCTGTAAATAAAGTTTTATTGGAACACAGCCATACCTATTAGATTATGCATTGCCTATGGCCACTTTTACACTGTAGGGAGGATTCAGAGCTTTCAAGAGAGACCCATGGCTCCCAAAGCCTAAAATATTCACTCTTTGGCCTTTTATAGAACGAGGTTTGCCAAGCCTTTCCCTAGAACATTCTTTAGCATTCTGAGCCCTGCTTCCAACACTTCTATGTGCCTGCAGAACACTCAAGGAGCATCTGATCCACTAGGTCCCAGGTTGGGGCCTGAGATTCTGCATTTCCCCAGGCTCTCAAAGGACATTGAGGCAGTAGTTCTGCAAAACACAAAAACCCGGCCTTGGTGTGGTTTCCCATTGTTGAGTTGCATCCCCGCTCCAGCCCTCCTTCAGCATAGACAGAGGAAAGGAGAGGAAGAGACCATGTCAGCTTAGTCAATCACTGGCCCTCCAAGGAGAGAAACTGGATCTCAGGCAATCAGGGCTCTAGACCTGGAGGGGAGACTTTGGCCACCCAGGTGGGAAACATATCTCCCAAGCTACAGTGTCTAGAATGTTTCTTGAAGGTAATTCCTGAGGTTCCAGGTTAACCGCAGGCTGCTTTCCCAACAGCAAGGAAATCCAGGCCCTGCAAGCAGAGCAGAATGAGATCACCCTGGTTTTGAGTCTCCTGAAGTCCTCGAAGAACTTGGATCTGAATCAGAAAAACTACCTTGAGCTGCGTTTCCTGTTGCAGGCCAAGGAAGATTACGAGGCCATGATTAAGTCCACGAAAGAGTTGCTGGTGGAGCTGGACGAGAAGGTGCGACTCAAAGGTCACCCAGAGCAGGAGGGGAGGGGGCATTCCCAGGATGCCTTAGGCAGACTGACTCTTTGTCCTTCTCCTGACTTCCCCTAAATGCTGCCACCCTTGTGTCCTCGGGGCTCCTAGTTTCTGGGCTTAATCCCAAGGCACCACAATCCCATCCTTGGGGCATCAACCAGGGGCAGTGGGGTCAGGCTGCAGCAGCGAACGCCACCCTTCCCCAGGCTCCGTGCCTTCAAACAGTGAAGGCCTCTTCCTGCATATGTACCATGAGTGGCCAGGGGCAGGCAGCACCCATTTGGAACACTGCCAGGTATTACGTCAGGGAAGAGGAGAGTTCTGGAGGGCCTCACACTGGCCCTGGAGCCTTGTTGGCTCAAGATAGTCATGTGATTCTACCCATCCACACAGGTGTCCAGGAAGTGCGACCCTCCCATGGCAAAGAGTTAAGATTTACTGGGTGGCATTAACGATCACGTCCCTGACTATGCATTGAAGTGCCCTGCATGGTCCAGTCCCTGCCCACCTTTCTGGCTCACCTCAGGGTCTTTGCACATGCTCCCCCATCACCACCCCAATTGTCCTCTTGGGGGGCCTTCTGTGTGTCCTTTCTCCAGGGTACAGTGTATCTTCTTCTACGGGTTAGGCTGCTGTCTGGGAGCAGGCAGGACCCTCAGTAGCAGGCATTGGGCCAGGGTTTAGGCGGGGCTGTTTTCAAGGGTGTGAGCGAGCACATTGAGAGTCTGCAGGACAGCTAAAGGGGGCATGTGGGGTGGGACCTGGAGCAAGCCTGAGGAAGGGAAGACCTGACTCCTCTCTGTTTAACCCTCCAATCCTTACTTAGGGAGCTATCTTGGATCCTTGCAGCTCAGCCTCTGGCATGGAATATGGTAGGGAGTAGATTTTAAGCTGCACAGCCCCTTACCCTCTTCAAAGGCACCCACGGCACCTCCCTCCTAAGCTCTTCTCACAGTTGCAATTCTGCCTTGAGACGGGGTGGCTTAATGTCTGTCTCATCAGTCTGTCTGATCCATGAGGGTAGGACTATGTCCTCTCTGTCCCCGTGGTAATGCCCACTCCCACACCTGTCTGTCTGGCACACGGCAAGTTCTCAATAAATATTAACTGGTTGAATGAATCCAAAAGATCTCATTACATCTTTTCTCTGCCTCAGACAGTGATCTTCTGCCGTCAGGCCAAATGCTCTAGTGGGCTTGGGCCTTGCTGCACCGCGGCCCTCCTGCCTCCCCATCCCCTGCCCGCACCTGGGTGTTCGGTCCTCATGTCCTTTGAGTCCACAGTGCTCTCCTTCTCATCAGGCCTTTGCAGATGCTGTTCCTCTGCCCAGGTGCCCTTCCCATCCTCTGTGCTTGGTGACCTCCTATTCATCCCTAAGGTCCCAGCTCAGGCACTATTTCATCTTTCCCCACTAGAGGGCCCTACTGAGCCTGCCGGGAGCACCTTGCTCATTGCCCTCCCAGGCTCACTTCCAAGACTGGCTTGTCATTCTCTGAGGGCGGGGACCATCCGCCTTGCTTGCCGCCCTTCTCTTGTCTGGCACGGGAACAGGTGTTTAATAAGCATGGATGGGTGGATGAGGAAGGAGGCAAAAAGTGAAGAGGGAAATTGAAGAAAAGATGGGACACGGGTCTTGAGAAGCACTAGGCGAGGACAACCTACTGTGGGATCCTCAAAAGATCGTGGCGTCAGGGCCCCGTGCAGAGCCTCTTGGCTGCGTCTCATCCCAGGACGGGCAGGCTCCAGAATTCCTTCCTGTGTCCTCCACCCCTGGACAGAGCTTCGTCCTTGCAGGAGGTCGCTGGAGCCTCACAGGACTCTGCCTGGCCTCGGGAGGATGTAGCAAGTGTGTTGGAAGGCAGCGCCAGGATGGGGAATCCATTCCTCCAACGGCTCAGCCCAAGGCTCCTGGCTCCTCCCAGCATCGCCAGAGCCGCTCCGGCCTTAGAGATACCAAAGGGGCCAGGATGGCGAACTTAATCAGGAGGAGCAGAGGCTGGTGGCTCTAGGGTGACCAGTGAAGAGGGCAGCATCCCTTCAGAGCAGCGATGTCAGGGTGTGGAGGCAGCACTCCCTGGTGGTGAACCAGGGAGCAAAAGGAGAGGAAGGGACACGCCCCCTCAGGACACGCACCCTTGACCTGCAGACCTCTTAAAGGTGGCACAGCTACTAATAGCACCTCTCTGGGGGAACAAGCCTTTAACACACAGGTCTTTGGGGAAGTATTCCAGATGCACAATTCAGCACTCTGCCAGCCTGTTTTATTTTGAGGGGGATGAGACTGACTGAACCCAGAGTTGCTCTACCACTGAACCACATCCCCAGCCCTTTTTATTTTGAGACAGGGTCTAAGTTGCTTAGGGCCTGGTTAAGTTGCTGAGGCTGGCCTTTAACTTTCGATCCTCCTGCCTCGGCCTCCTGAGTGGCTGGGATTACAGGTGTGCAACTACTCTGTGTTATTGTTTTTTCCCCCCTGAAACCCAGGATGTGTTGTCTTTTAGTTGGCTCACATTGCTATTTCATGCCAGCCACCTGGCCATAGCTTGCGACTGCAGGCAATAGATTTATCTTTCTGTGTCTCAAAGTGACAGCTGAGACTGTGCCCTAGAGACTTCACGAAGGTGTGGGGACAAATGAAGGGCATTGAAACTCAGGGGTGCTGACACAGTACCCCTGACACAACTGCTTCCAGAATTCAGCAGCCTAATCTTGGCTCAGGGGTCTCTGACCCCAGCCAGAGGCAGACTAAAGTGTGGGTGACAAGCTCTGTCACTCACCCTGAGGCACCAAAGCCTCCTTCACCGAGGACCCCTCAAACCCAGAACAGGAGCTGGGCTTCAGACCGTCCTCCAAGGTGAATTCCAGCAGCTGCCTCTAGACAAACTTCTCACTCTGAAGGGATGACTAAATGGTGGTGACCCCTTATTTCCTTGCTTTCTTTACACACCAGGTTCTCCCCAGAAAGCCTCACCCCTTAGTCACAGCCCAAACCCCAGAAGACAAAGTGCCCCTGATTCAGTTAGGACCTGGTCCTCGCCTGTCTCGAAGGGCACTTTTCTTCAGAGGACATTTTCAGGCTAGCCTGGGGACTCCTGGGACTCTGGTCAAGCTACTCCTTCTCAGTGGGGCTGACGGGTGGGTGGAGAATGAGGATCTTTGTCTGGGTGTAGACCAAGCACACTGCAGCTGGCTGTGCCCATTTCTAGCAGAGGGTGGAAATGACACATTTGAACATCTATGGAGTGAGGTTTAAGGGACAGTGACCCCGAGGGAGGGGGCATTTGTAGGGCTCTGGGGCTGAAGGATAGAGACATCAAAATTCTCCCCTGCCAGCTGGGATGGGGTGTATTTTACTTATCTGAAATCAGAGTCAGCTCATTGTCCTATTGGAGAAAGTGGACAGTGTGTCTGTTAGGCATGCTTTGGGCTGCAGGTAACATAATACCTAACCAAGGGGCTCCAGTCAAGGGGTATTTATTTATCTATTGTTTTTTTAAAAGTAAACTTTGTATTTTGGAATAATTATAAATCCACAGAATTATTAGTTAAAAATTGTTAGTTAAAAAGCTAACATAGAGGCTTCCTACAGGCCCTTCATGCTGCTGCCCAGAAAGTGATCATCTTAGGTTACTTTAGGACATTCATCAGGACCAGGAAATTCACCCTGGCACATGACTGTGAACCTGACTACCATATTTATTGGGATTTCACTGGTGTTTCCATTCATGTCCTTTTTCACTCCCAGGATTCCATTCAGGGCAACACAGGGCATTTAAGTTATTTGGGTTTTCTTTTTTCTTTTTCTTTTTATGCTTAACAAGAAGTCCCCTGGGCAGAGGTGGATGATGTCAAGATTGTGGCATCCAGGCCTTCCCCGTGCCTCCCCCTGCGTCCCTCCACCCTGGGCCATATCTGCTTGCTTCAGAGGAGGAGGTGACCTGGTCTACAGGGCCAGGTCTCCGGAGCAAGGTCTCCCTAGCCCCTCTCTCCAAAAAACCTTGCCTCAGAGCAACTGCCCCCCTAGCTCTCCACCTACCTCTCTTTCTCCAAGGGGTCCCTCTCTTCCCCTCCTTCAAATAAACTAAAAACCAAGCAAAACACAAAACGTAACCCTCCTGGGATTGCAGGTGACCGCCCACATTCCCCCTTTCTAGAAGTTTCAGGGAGATTTTTCTACTTTCTCTGCTTCCCTTTCTAGGGCTGGGGCTGTCTCCACTTCTGTCCCCAGTGTTTGGAGCAACGTCCCCTCCACCGAAACTGCTTTCTCTGGCTTCACCAAGGAACTTGACCTTCCTAAAACCAGGGCCTTGCCTCTGTTTCCAGCCAGAGACTGAATCTATGAATACTGAACTCTCAAGGGGGGACGGGGACTCTCAAATAAAAGGCCGTCATAGGGCTGGGGTGGGGCTCAGTGGCAGAGCGCTTGCCTCACATGTGTGAGGCACTGGGTTCGATTCTCAGCACTGCACGTAAACAAACAAACAAACAAACAAAGATATTGTGTCCATGTATAACTAAAATATATATATTAAAAACCAAAGGCCATTGTAGAGCCCTTTAGGATAGTGGGTCTCACACCTGCTGTTCCCATACCTGTTTCTTTTCCTTTCTTTCTGCTTCCCTCCTTCTGTCCCTCCATTGAGTTAATTACACACAGTTAAGGTCAGGTGTCTTATGGGTACAACTCGATGAATTTTCACGTAGCTAGACATCCCTGTAACCCTCACCAATGTCAGGACAGAGATAATTCCAGAGCCCAGAAAACTCCGCTGGTCCCCTTCCACTAACTACCCCCGAGGAACCCTTGTCCTAATCCCCAGCATCATGGATTTGTTCTGCCTGCGTATAGAACAGCATGTAAATGGCCACTTTCAAAGTATGTCTCCATGTCTGGCTCCTTTCATTCAACATCCTTTGCCAAGACCCCTTTTCAACAACCAATAAATACCCTGTTGCAATTCACAGATGATACGAAGTTCCGCTTCCTTATTCTTTTAAATCATTGTGATGCCCTAATTATAGTGTAAAGAAGAAATAAAAGAAAAGCTATTTACACTACAATTAAATTTATTTCCATATTTGAATATTCTAGTGTGGTATATCGGGAACAGGGCCAGGAAACTCATTTTGTAGAGGCCCAAACAGTCAATACTTCAGCTTTGTAAGCTACAGTCCCTGTTGAAACAACCTCACTCCACCTGAGTAGCCTGAAGGCAGCAGCCTTAACAATATGTAAGTGAATGACTGTGGATGTGTCCCAATAAAACTTTATTAATAAGAACAAACATGGGCTGGATTTGGCCAAGGGCTGCTGTTTTCATGGTGATCAACTCTTGGTAAAGTTCCAGAACAATTTATTTTGTGTGTGTAGCACAGGGGATTAAACCCAGGGCCTTGTGCATGCAAGGCAAGCACTCTACCACCTGAGCTACATCTCCTGCACCCCCCACTTTTCTTTCTTTCTTTTTTTTTTTTTTTTGCTGAAATCTAACCCATTGTCTCCCACATGCAAACACTCTGCCACTGAGCTGTGGCCTCAGTCCAACTGCTTTCTTTTGATTTATTTTATTTAAAAAAAATTTTTTTTTGTTTTAGGTGGACATAGTATCTTTATTTATTTTTATGTGGTGCTGAGGGTTGAACCCAGTGCCTCACGCATGCCAGGCCAGCGGGCTACCACTTAAACCACATCCCCAGCCCTTTCTTCTGATTTATAAAGTCACTTTGTTCCTGGATCAGTCAGTGTTTATTAGAACTGAATGAAAAATACAGTGTATTAACATAGAAAAGATAGTTTGCCGGCAACTTGCTCTCACCCTTCGAGAGCTCTGTTCTTGAATAAATTGTACTCCTTTTACTCTTACATGGGTTCAATCCTCAGCACCATATAAAAATAAATAAGTGAAATAAAGGCATTTTTTTTTATCTCTGTAGTGTCCAGATGGCATTGGGAAGTCCCAAGGGATGGAAGGGATGGGAGACACATCTTGAATGCCTGATGCTGTCTCACATGTCATGACATGTGTGACATTTTGTGACCAACCCATTAAATGCCCAAAGTACCCTTGCTCTGCAAGAGCCAAACAACACCTGCTCAAGGTCCCAGATGGCCCCTTGGGGTACACTCATTTTTGCTAGAGACCATGGCTTAGGGAGGCAGAGTTCATACCCACAGGTGAGTGGAATTTCCATGCACAGGTGAGATCCCACACTCTAGTTGTTGACAGACCTTTATTTTTATGTTGTGCTGAGAATCGAACCCAGTGCCTCACACATGCCAGGCAAGTGCGCTTCCACTGAGCCCCAGCCCCAGCCCGAGATCCCACATTGTAAATTGCCTCATTTTACCCCAAACTAAGATTAAGCTGAACTGAGCAGACATCCAAAAGAGAAGAATTGACAGGACAAGAAAGGGTATTTCTGTCTCTGCGTTAGCCCTCTTCAGCGAGCCCACTGTGGAATCTATACCCCTACAGATGCTAACACAGCTGCCTGCTCTCGTGCTCCGTCTCTTGCAGATTGTTCAGATGGAAAAAAAAATCTCAAGCCAAAAACAGATCTTCACAAAAATGCAGAAGGCCAACAACCCACAGAAACTGCAGAAACAGATACACATTTTGGAGAGCCGGCTGAATCGGGTATGTGGGGTGCTCCCCTCTCCCCCCACCCCCTTTGCTCTTGGTGAAGAAGGGCGTCCTCTGAACCATTGGCAGACCACACCCATTTCCCTGTGGACCCAGGAGATGGTGAACCAGTGATGGGCACACAGAGCAGGAAGCAGTCTAGAGTTTGCCATCCACCCTCTCTGCACTCTGTCCCATCTACCTTAGCATGTGCTGCTGTCCTCCACCCGCCCCACCCCCGCCCCCACCGTCCCGGGGATGCCTACCCTCTTCAGCAAGCAGAATTAGATTCCTCCACCGTGGCAGTGAGACCTTGCTTCTTGTCATAGCCAGTGACTTACTGTTGTGCTGTTGAATGACGTCATCCTCTTAGCTATTAGGCCTTTCATGATCATCCTCATTTCACAATGACTTTTGTATTAAGTAGGATTTTTTAAATTGCTAACTGACTTTTAAACAAACAAACAAACAAAAAAACCCCAAAGAACAATGACAAAAAGGAAAGTGTTGGTCCAAGAACTGAAAAACTCAGAGATAGAAGTGGGGCCTTCAGGCATAGCTGGATGCAGGTGCTCCAAACATGTCCTTTGGACATCTTCTCTGTTCATCTCTCCCCTGGGTAAACGTCATCCTTGGGTAGCCCCAGACATGATCAAACGCCAGCAGAAAGGGAGCATCTCTTTCCTAAGGGTTTAATATGCCTGTCCCAGGGGATCAGCCATTGGATCAGCTTGGATCATGTGCCCACCCTTGAGCCAAACACTGTGGTTAGAAGAATGGAACACAGGGACCTGAGGCCTGTGACTCTTCTTGGCTGGCTTTCTCTCCCCCAGAGTGGTAGCAGAGAGCCGGGACAGCCCAGTCTAAACTGTGTGGCAGCAGAGTGAGGAGAGGTGGTTCCCCCAGGAGGATCAGGAGAAGGGGAGGAAGGCTGGGTGGGAACACTTCACAGCCCAGCAGCTCCTGCATCCAGAGGGGGACAGATCCTTGCCTCACTGTGCAAAACTCTTAGCTTCCCCCAAACTCTGACCACCAGGCGTTACCCAGGCACTCTGTGGCGAGGTCCCCTCTTATGTCTTGGAGAGATAGGATTTTGTATCCCAAACTGGTCCCCTCTTCCCCTCACACCGGACAGGACTGGCTATGCATTCGAGTGGATTAGGGGCCATCTCTAAAGATGACTTCCGGATCCCAGAATACCCATGACCCTGAAATCTCCTCCACCTACTCCAGAGAGCCTGAGAGCCTCCCAGTAGGTCACATCTTTTATTGCACAATCGAGTTCTTGTAGAGTAAGAACCTCTGTTCCCTGGTCCCCTCTCCCCTGAGTGGCAGCTGGAGACCCCCACAGGGAAACCTGCCAAGAGACCAGGGTTTAAAATTTAAGGAGGTGCTCACGCTCAGGCTTGGGGAGATGCTGTGTTGACCCTTGACCACGAGAGCTCCCTTAAATTTTATGGCTGGCTACCTCAATTAAGCCCGCCTTGACCCTGCAGAAACCTAACATCTCTCATAATGTGCTTTGAAAACCTCTGATGGAGCAAAGCCCTTACTGTCAGGAATCTCTTTTGTAGTTGTTTCTTTTTCTGTGTCTATGAGAGAAATTCACTCTAACCCTTTTTATATTTTTTTTCGAGTCAGGGTTTCACTGTTGCTTAGGGGCCTCACTGAGTTGCTGACACTGGCCTCAAACTTGCAATCCTCCTGCCTCAGCCTCCAAAGTCGCTGGGATTAGAGATCTGCATCACCATGCCTGGCTCACATCACCTTAAAAAAAACTTAAAAAATTATTTTTAAAAATAAGCTTTATCATGTATATTTAAGGCATAGTTGGTGATGTTCTGGAATACATGTGGAGAGTAAAGTGGTGACTGTAGCAAAGGAAATTAACATATCCATCATGTCATATGGTTGTGTGTGTTTTTGTGGTGACAGTAGCTACAATCTACTCACTTCCCAGGGATTCCAAACACAATAGGACTTTATTACCCATCATCCTCACATTGTGACTCTAACTTGTTCATCTGACACGTCTGCTCCCTCGCATCCTCTGACTTGAAGCTCCCCACCCCTCCCTGTAACCACTGTCTTTCTCTCTGTCACGTGACTTCTGTTCTGTGGCCAACTCTGCACATAAGTGAGATCACACAGCATTTGTCTTTCTGTGATTGGCTTATTTCACATAGCGTAATGTCTTCCAGATCCACTCATACTGTGGCAAATGGTAGAATTTTTTTTTTAAGACTGAATATTGATCGTGTGTATGTGTGTGCATGCATGCGTGTGTGCAAGTTCCTTGATCTGTTCATGCGTCATGGACACTAGGTGTTGCTGTGCCCCAGCTACAGTGAGCAAGGCTGCCTGCTCCCAGCTGCCAATCACATTTCCTTTGGCCTCATACCAGAAGAGGGTCGTAGGGTCATTCTACTTTTAATTTCTTTAGAAACTTCCATAAAGTTTCCCATAGTGACTGCACCAACCCATATTCCCATAGTGTAACCCACATCACTTAAAAAAAAACTCTTTAAAAAAACTAAGACAAATTTATGAAGATTTATGTACAAAAAAATTAGAGGGACTAAAATAATGAACCCCCACATACCTATCACTTTGATCTAATAATTGTTAACGATTTGCTTTAATGGCTTTACCGTTTTTCACCCTGGAGTATTTTAAAGTAAATTATAGGTATCATGACATTTTAGCCCTGATTTCTTCAGTTTCACCTCTTACAATTAAACATTTGCTTTCATGATCACAATACCAATATCATATCTTACAAAATGAGTATTTCCTTCACGTGACCCAACACCCCATCCCTACTAAAATTTCTCTAGTTGAACCAAAAAATGTCTTTTAAAAGTTGGTTCAAGCAAGGTTCATACAATTGTTAGGTCTTTTAAGTTTCTTTAAATTTAAAATAGTGGCTCTTAATCAAGAATGATTTTGCCCCTAGAGGGACATTGCCTTCTGAGGGACACACTTTAGCTTGTCACAGCTGGATTGGGGGTGGGTGGTAGTAATATTTAACATGCTAAGAAGCCCAGCCCAGCCCTTGCCACAGAGAATCATCTAGCTGTAAGCACCAGGGTCTTGTTAAGTTGCTGAGTCTGGCCTCAAACTTGCGATCCTCCTACACCTGCCTCCAGAGTCACCAGGATTTCAGGCATGTGCCACCATGGCCAGCTTGGCCAGTTATTTCTGATGGTGTCATTTAACTTGTTCCTGTCTCTCATGTAATGACCCCAAACTGGAAATTAGGTCTAAAAGTCATTTAGGAATCTGAAATCCAGAGAAAAGAATCCAGCAAAGGCCATTTAGCCAGTTGGTGGCCCACTCCACCGTCACCCAGTGCTCCCCAATGGTTGTTCCGTGTCCTGGGATGTGAGGCAGCGTGTGGGACCTTCCCACCTTCCATCTGCCTTCTGGACGCTTGTCTTACAGCCCAGAGAGCAGCCCTGTTTTGAAACACAGCCCTTCCAACAGGTCACTGAGCACTTTGATAAGATGCTGACTACCAACGCCAAGCTCCGTCAGGAGATTGAGAACCTGCGGTTTGAGAAGGCCACTTATGACAACATCTACCAGAAGCTGTGCCAGAGCCTGTTGTCGCAGAAGAAAACCATGAACTTGGCCATTGAGCAGTCTTCTCAGGCCTATGAACAGAGGTGTGCTGGGGAGGTGCCCACTGCGGTGTGTTGGGGGACCTTAGACCATAAACCAATGACTCTGCAGCTGAGGCCAGAGGCTGTGTGTGACTTTAGCCCTCACAGCGGCCCTAGGTCCCCCTTTTACAGACCAGGACAAGGAGGCTTAGAGACACTAAAATACTTACCTGAAATCCAGGTAAGTGGCTGGCGTGCTGGAGTTAATACGCAGACCTCTATTCGATACTGTCCCCTCGGGAGCCCCTGTCTTTGGTCCTGAGGGACCGTCTCCATCACCTCTCTGTGGCCTGCAGTTGGGCTGTGGAGAGAGCAGGTGTTGGAGTGAGAGGAATCTGGACTTGAATCTTTGCTCCATCGCTTCACATCATTGTAGGATTTCTTTAGGTGGGAAAGAGGGTCAATAAGATGAAGGAGCACCTGGGTCACGGTGACTGACAGGTAGTGGTGGTGGTGATGTGGTGATGATGACAGTGGTGATATTGATGATGATGTGGTGATGGTGGTGGTGGTGATGACAGTGCTGATGGTGGAGGTGGTGATGTTAATTGTGATGTGGTGATTGTGATGATGACGGTAGTGATGTTGATGATGATGATGTTGATGGTGATGATGGTGATGGCGATGATGGTGATGGTGTTGTGGTGATGGTGATGATGATGATGAGAGTGGTGATGGTTGTGACATTGTTGATGGTAATGATATGGTGTTGATGGTGATGGTGGTGATGTTGATGGTGATATGGTAATTGTGGTGGTGATGGTGGTGGTGAATGGTGGTGATGGTGATGATATGGTGATGTGGTGATGGTGATGGTGATGATATAGTGATGGATGGTGATGGTGATGATAGTGATGATGGTGGTGGTGATGGTGATGGTGATAATAATGGTGGTGATGGTGATGATGGTGATAGTGGTGATATTGATGGTGATGTGGTAATTATGGTGTTGATGGTGCTGGTGATAGTGGTGCTGGTGATGATGGTGGTGGTGATGGTGATGGTGATGATGGTGGTGATGGTGATGATTTGGTAATGATGGTGGTGATGGTGAAGATTTGGTGATGTGATGATGGTGGTGATGGTGGTAATGGTAATGGTGGTGGTGATGGTGGTGATATGATGGTGATGGTGATAATGGTGGTGGTGATGGTGATGGTGGTGATGGCTGTGACAGTGATGATGGTGGTGATGGTGATGATGGTGATGGTGGTGATGATGCTGGTGATGATTATGATAATGACAGTGGTGCTGGTAGTGAGGATGATGATGAGACAGATGACAATGGGAAAACACACTTCCTGTGCATGGCCTAGAGCTTGCAGCTCCAGTTGTTCCAGTAAGTTAGGCTGTTCCACTCCTAAAGTCCTTGGTCAGTAGGAGACCTGGTGGCTGCTGGCCAGACAGGAAGCCCCCGGGGCCACAGGGAGAAGGGAAGAGAGTGAGGCGAGTGAGGCGCCTGGGGACCTCAGCCCCTGCATCCTCGCAGCATGCAGGCCATGGCCCGCATGGCTGCCTTGAAGGACCGCCAGCAGAAGGACATCTCTGAGTACAACCTGGAGATCCAGGAGCTGGAGCGGCTCTACGACCACGAGGCCAAGCTCAAGTCCTTCTACAACCACCAGGGCAAGCTCAAGTCCTTCCTGCACCTCAAGCTGAAGGAGGAGGACGCGAAAAAGGAAGAAGGTACACCACCCCCCCACACCCCCCCCACCACTCCCCCACCCCCCCACCCCACCCTGCACTCCCCAGTCTCCTTGTGGTAGGGTCGCCAAATTTAGCACAAAAAAATAATAGGGCTGGGCTGGGGCTCAGCGGTAGAGCGCTTGCCTCACATGGGTGAGGCCCTGGGTTCCATCCTCAGCACCACATAAAGATAAATAAAGAGACTGGATCCATCTACAACTAAAAAAGAATTTAAAAAAAAGATGCCTAGTTAAATTCAAATTTCAGAGAAACAATGGCCAGATTTTTAGGATAAATATGTCCCAAGCAGTATTTATGTGTCAGGGTGTCCTAGACCAGGCCAGGTTTGATGACTCACCAAGAGGGCCCGAGGGACTCCGCACAGGGTCACAGTCAAGGCGGTGATGTATCACAGTAAAAGGGACAAAATCGACAGGAGGCAAGGGCCCGAGGAGTGGAGACCAGAGGCGCACACTTCACGGAGAGCCACACAGAGCAATGACCCCTCCCATACCTGGCACACGTCATTTATGAGGGGCGCACACACAGACTGTGTCCCTGGGGACCCGTCACCTAGGCTCCTGTGCCTAGCACACAGCACAGTCGTGTGCTCCCAAGGGCAGGCATGGCAGTGCAGCGCAGTGAGCCCCCTAACCACTTAGGGCAAGCACGGGGACCCGTTCACCCTGAGTCCTGGGATGCCAGCCGACAGCACAGGAGGCCCCGGAGGAGACCAGATCATAAATGACGCTGAGAAACTTCAGCTTGACCCCAAGGACCATGGGGAGCCGTGGGAGGGAGGCCGGCTGGGCCACACCCTTCCCAGAGGGCCCCCTCCCCTCCGCTATGTTGGTTTTCATTTTCTCTGGTGCTGGGAGGGGATCCAGGGCCTAGGACCTGCTGAGCTGCACCCCAGGCCCTTGGATTCATTCTTCCCTGTTTTTTTTCCTGCCTATTCCTGGTCAGTCACTCGGCACCATTGCTGGAAGAGCTTCTGAGGAGCCCATGTCTTCCTCTAAGATAACGACCCACAGCTTTTTCACCTTTTGGGCCTGTGTCCAACCACCCAGCCAGTGTCCACCCACTCACCCAGCCACCCAGTCAGTCACCCACCCAGTCAGTCACGCGCCAATGTGTTCACCTGTCCATCACCCCTCTATTCACCTGCCAATCATCCAGGGGTCTTGGAGCCAGTCCGTCCGTCTACGGAGCCACCAGCTTGTGCAAGCTCCTCTCCTAGGTGCTTGGCACCTGTGAGTTCCACATGACCCCATGACAGCATGAGAAGTGGGCTCTGTCACTGACCCCCCGAGGTCCATGCAATGTGAGTGGCAGGTCCAGGGCTCCCTCCCAGACGTGTCCGCCCCCACCACTACTCTCCTCATTCTTAGTCCTGTCCCTCCTGTGCCCTTTGCCCTCAGAGTGATTTGTCAGGGTCATGTTCTTTGTGATCTCCAGACCCCTCATCCATCTATCCACCCACCTGATCCATTTCTAATCTTTAGTAGACTTCCTGACCACAGCCTGAAACGGGCACCATGCTGGAGACCAGAGGGGAGCAGTGACCACAACTGTGTTCACCCTTTGTTAGTCAGCTTTTAATTATTTTGTCACTGTGACCAAATGATCTGGCAAGAAAAATTGGAGGAGGAAAAGTTTATTTGGGGATCACAGTTTCAGAGGTCTCAGTCCATGGATGGCCCACCCCATTGCTCTGGGCCCAAGGTGAGGCTCACATCATGGCGGGAGAGGATGGCGGGAGAGGGTGGCGGAGGAGGGCAACTGGGACAGGAAGCAGGATGTCACCCAGGATGATATATACCCCCAGATCACACCCATGACCCACCTCCTCCAGCCACACCCACCTGCCCACAGCTATTACTCTCTCGGGGTCAGTGTACCATTTAGGTTGAGGCCCTCATAAGCCAGTCACTTCGCCTCTCAACCTTCCTGCCTTGTCTCACGTCTGGGCTTCTGGGGGACACATCACATCCAAACCATAACAGCCCTGATGTCGTGCGGCTTACATTCTGGGTACAGAGCCCTGGAAAACACACATACAAAGGACCCAAACACTTCGCACTGGGCAGACCCTTGGGAGGAAAGACAGACACGGGATGGCGGCGGCCAACGAAGGTCCCAGGAGAGGGGACAGCCTGCGACCTAAAGGACACAAGACTAGTGGTGCAGGCACCAGGCATCCAGATAGCAAGAACAGCCAAGGCAAGGCTGGGGGTGGGACGGCTGGGCTGGAGTGCAGAGGGGTCCTGGAGTCAGTCCTCCAGGGACACTGAGGGACCAACTGACCACATGCCAGGAGCTGGAGAGGCAGAAAGGACACAGTGGAATAAGACAGAGATCCTGTCCTCACAGAGTTGACCCTTCAGGGGATCCAACAAGTGAGAAAACACAGAAGCCGGGCACGGTGGCCCACCCTGTAATCCAGCAGCTCCGGAGGCTGAGGCAGAAGGATCGCGGGTTCAAACCCAGACTCAGCAACAGCGAGGCCCTAAGCAACTCAGTCTGTCTCTAAATAAATACAAAAATGGGCTGGGGATGTAGCTCTGTGGTCAAGTGCCCCTGAGCTCAATCCCTGGTACCCCTCAATTTGAAAAAAATAGAAATAAAACACAGAAGTTAAGCTGATTCTTAAACTTCTTTTTAAAGTTGATCCTTTGGTTCTCAGAAACCCAAGAGCACAAAGAAAATAAAAGAGGGTAATTGACAGACAGTGACCCAGGACTGCTTTATCTATGGTGGTCAGGGTGGGCCTGTTGGAGGAGGTGACACGAGGGAACCCGTCACAGGAGGCCCTGGAGGAGACCAGATCATAAATGATTCTGAGAAACTTCAGCTTGACCCCAAGGACCATGAGGAACTACATCATGTAAGCCACATCATGTCATGTGCCCAGAAAGATCTAGAAAGAACCTTCTGATTGCCATGTGGAGGCCAAATCAGAGAGATAAGTCTAGGTTCAGGGATTCTGTGATTCTAGGCTAGTGAGAGTGAGACTCAGAGAAGAACTTCCTTGAAGGTTCTCATTCCTTGAACTCACCAAGCTCTGAGCCCTCCTAAGAATCTTCTGTCCCCAGACTAACTTGGCCACTGACTTGACCTTCATTCTTCTCAACCGTCAGCTCTACAGAGAGGCCTTCCCTGGCTACCCACCTAACACAGGACCCCCATCTCCGTGCCTGACGTGCCTTATTCCAGCCGCAATGGTAATAAGCGGATTTCTTCTTCTGTTTACTTGTATATCTTGTTTTCTTTCCTCTCTTTGTCTGACTCCTCCTTGAAAAGCTCCCTGGGGCCAGGGTTTTGTGTCAGCAGAGCCTCGCCCAGTGTCTGGCACTTAGTGAATACTGAATTAGGTCTTGGTGAAGTGGAAATAGTGGAGCTTCTGACCCATCTTTTGGAAAAACCCAGCGCCCGCCCTCCCGGGACAGGGCCACCATGCTGTGGAGCACATGCTATCTGCCTGACCCGGAGCAGAAGGGCTCCTCATTGTCAATGTTTCTTCTCTAGCTCTCAAGACAAAAAGGCACAGGAAGAATGGCAAGGGAGAGAGTTTTGAGAGCTACCAGGTGGCCCACCTCCGGCTGATGAAGCGGGTGGAGGATGGGAACCTGAGCCAGCTCATTGAGGAATTCCTGGCCAAGGAGGACAAGAACTTTGCCCGGTTTACTTACATCATGGAGCTCAACAACGACATAGAGATGATGAACAAGAAGACCCAGGAGATCCAGGTCGGGACAGCTCTTGTTTGCCTGGGTCTGGGACCACCTGTTCCCACAGCAGCCCTCCCTAGGGCAGCCTCCCTGGGATGTTCCAGACATTCTCTACAGTGAAAAGGGCCGCGAGGTCACACCAGCCTAGCAAGCATCGCTGTGTGTCCCCCACACTCCCCCTACGATCTAACTTCTCTGAAACTGGCATTTGTGTCTCACTTAAGACGTACATTTAATGGGTTCAGGTCCCCTCTACCTCCAGTAGGGACGCTTATAATCCATGGCATACTTTATAATCCAGAGAGATGCAAAGCATAAAATATTTACTATTTACGATATTTCTGGCCCTTATTTCCCCGCTGCAGGGCGGGTCCCAGGCTGCAGACTGGCCAAATGCAGCCTGCCTTCTTTTTTGCTCCTCCACTTGCTAATTTGCTAATTTATTAGTTTCCAACATTTGAAAAATCAGTATATTCCACATGCAAATCGCATTTCCTGTTTCTCTTGGAAAATCAGATCTGACCACTCTGGCCCTTATTCCCCCCGCGAAGCCCAGTTCTTCCCCCGTCCGTCTGCGCCAGGCTCGCTACTGGCCCGCCCAAGCCCGCCAGGCCTCTCGGGCTCGGCGCATCGCCGCTGCCCCCTGGTGGTCAAGTGCGGCACTGCATGTGCTCTGCGGGCCGAGCGCGGTGAAGGGAGAGTGGGCAGGTGAGGCCTGAGTTTCCACTCTGCAGGAGGGAGCGTCTCTCTAGACCCAGTGGGACAAGGACAAGCCATAGCAAAAGATGTGAGGACTCCAGTTTTTTTTTTTTGTACTGGGATTGAACCTGGGCACTCTACCACCGAGTCACATCCCCAGCCCTTTTTATTTTGAAACAGGATCTTGCTAAACTGCCCAGGCTGGCCTCCAACTTGTCATCCTCCTGTCTCAGCCTCCAAAGTTGCCAGGATTACAGGCATACACCACTTGAAGACCCGGCTTCCCCGTGGTCTCTGAAGCTGGGACCTTGTTAGAAAGGCACATTCTTGGATTCAGAAACTCTGGGGACCTGTGATCTGTGTTTTCACAAGCCTCCAGGGGATTCTTGCTAGAGTCTGAGAACTCCTGCTCCGGAGCTGCCCAGACCAATGCAGTAGCCACTAGCCACATGTAGCTATTTAAGTTTAAATTCATTGCAATTAAATAAAATTGAAAAACCAGTTCCTCAGTGGCACTAGCCACATTCTAATACCCACATGTGATGACCACAGTCCGTATTACTGCAGGTAGAAGGTCCCCACTATTCACAGAAGATGCTGGTGACGGTCCCCTAGGGACTCTCCAGAATGGACGCCTCACACCCTCCCATGCCATCATTCTGCTCTTCATTAAGAAACCTCAGAACCTCCGAAGCCTAGGAGCGGCTCTGAGGTTCTAAGACTCTTGAACAGGTCATTTAACTCCCGATTGGGACCAGGTGTGGTGGAGCACGCCTGTAATCCCAGCAGCTCGGATGGGAGGCTGAGGCAGGAGGATCACAAGTTCAAGGCCAGCCTCAGCAACTCAGCAAGATCCTGTCTCAAAAAATAACAAGGGCTGAGGAGGTGGCTCAGTGGTCAAGTGCCCTGGGTTCAATCCCTGGTACAAAACAAACAAACAAAAACACCTCTTAGGCCTCTGGAGGCACAGCTTCTTCTGAGGTGTGGTAGGGGAGGGGAGCACCCCGTTTCATCACAGTGGATTTTCTCCCCGGGCAGGATGAGATCACCCACCTGCGATCCCAGCAGCAGTCTTCCCACGACGACAGCGGCTCTGTCCTGAAGGAGCTCGAGGTGAGCTGGGTGCAGAGCATGGGATGGGGGGGTCTCTGTTGTCTGTGGGTCAGGCAGCCCGTCAGCTGGTACCTGGAGCAGGAAGCTGTTAGCCCCATGACCTGAGGCTGGCCTGGGTGACATCCAGACACGTTTCCTGAGCAGGTACTATGTGCCAGGCACTGGACTCAGTGCTTGGAAGTGGATGCTGTTGATCTCTCCAACTTACAGATGAGGAAACTGAGGTTCACAGAGGTAAAATCACTTGACCAACCTCGAGGAGCTGGGATGTGTTATGACATTTAAGTTGTACTTGGCAGCCAATAAAAGGACCCAAGATAACAGTGGCCTAAGCAAGACAGAAGTTTCCTGGTTAAATACATCGGAAGATTGGCACTTCAGGGCTGGTAGGGTTCCATCATGATGTCATCCATGGCCCAGGCTCCTTCTAGCTTTCTAGTTGGCCATCCTGAGTGTGTGCGTGGCTTACATTCCAAATGTGCCAGGTCATTTAACTCCTGATTGGAGCATACCTGTAATCCCAGCAGCTCCTTGTGGTTGCATCATAGCTTCTATAGGTCCAGCCATCACATATACATTCCAGGCAGGGAGAAACTGGGGAGTAAACAAACATAAAGGGTGGGGGAGGGGGTCTTGCTATCTGTCAACCAGCTTAAGTTATTTTCCAGAAGATTCAGCTAAATGATTTCTGTATTTACATCTCATTGACCATCCATGTTGCAAAACAGGTTTGGAATATAACTTAGGGGCCCTCATTGCCACCCCACAGTCAGTCAGGTCTTGTCATTAAGGCATAAGGGGAGAATGGATTGCAAATACTGGTCAAAACCTTGAACTTCTCAGGAGGTCTGACCAACGTCGTCCTCTAATCCAGAGTTCCTGGCCCAGGAACCGTTCTCCTGGGGCACCTCCCATTCCCCCTTTGTGGCTTGTGTCAGGGTCCCCGGGGCACAGGGTCCACATGGATGAAGGTGCTATCCTCTGACTGACCACTGGAGGGCAGCAGAGCACGTGCTGCCACCGAGGTGCTTGGGCTCAGAGCCGTAGCTCAGGGGGAAGGGGCACTGCAGACCCCCAGGCAGGGTCCAGGTCTTAGGAGGACTCCCACCCCAACGAAGAATACTTGCCTGCGGTTCCACATCCTCGCTTGGGGCCACCCAGAGTCCAGACTCTTCTTTGGGGTGGAAACAGGCATTGCCGGGGGTGGGGGGCAGTGGAGAGGCTGCCAGCCCCTCTCTGCCCGTGGTCCCTGCATTAGCTCTTTGTTCCTTAGGTTTTAGCTTGACTTGGGGACTCCTTTTCCAGTGCAAATATCTAAGCTGGAGAATCTGTCTTAATAGCAGTAGGTTCCCAGGTTTTCCTACCCTTCCTTTCACCAGTTTCTGCCCCTCTGGGAGAAGGGGTGAGCCTACTCCCTCACTAGGATCCTGGGAAGGCTCTCAGAACAGTTACTTACTAGCTGTGCGACCTTGGAACAGTGACCTAACCTCTCTGAGCCTCAGGTTTCTCATCTGTAAAATGGGGCAATTGTCCTACCTGCTGCTCATGGCTGGGGAGACTTGTAAAACCATGACTTGTGCCTGTGACCTCCCAAGCCCCGTGTGGCCCTCCGTGGTTCTCCTAGGGCCCAGGCCTGCTTTGCAGTCCAAGAACTCAGGGAGCGGGAGGCAGGATGGGATGCAGCCATTCTCATTTCCAGCCGCAGGTCAGAATCCCTGGAGTCCTCAAAGTTCCCTGCTGCCCCGGTCACAACTGGTCACAACTGGTCACAACTGGAGCCAGTGAGATCTGACCCCCAGAGGGTGGAGCGCAGGTTGCAAATATTGTAAAACTCCTGTTGACCCCCAGTGTGTCACCCAGGCTGAGATACAGTGGGCTCCCAGAGAGTCTCAAACTTCTCTGTGACCAGTGTCACCTGGAGGCTCAGATGCCTGCCTCAGCCCGATCCTGCATGTCTGGGTGGGCCCCAGAACTTGCACCACGCCCATGATCCCCGGTGACCTGACCCTGCCCGTCTGGGGACCCCGCTTTGGAAACCACTGGGCTGGTGCAGGTGTTCTAGACCATGGATGGTGAGAACTGTTTATGGGATGGCAGCCAGCACCTGCAGCTCCTAGGATGGGAGGAACAGAAAAGGAAAACAGAGAACACCTGTGGACACTGCTGGTGAGGCCTGATTCCATGCGATCAGGTGACACACAGAGCTGTGTCCTGCGCCGCGCTCCTTCCTTTTCAGAAAGCCCAGGTGAGGACTCACCTTAAGGGGAATGAGGCGGTGGGCCCCGCACAGCGTGGTGCCTCTCTTCTAAATGCACGACTGGGGCCATTTAACTGGTCCTGCCCCCCTCTGAGGGGTGAAGCCAGTGGCTGGAGATCCGGACCCCCGAGGGTCCCCAGCCCCCTCCCCTGGAGAGTCCCGTCCAGCGGGCTGACCCGGGGGAACTGGTGTCCGCCCCCAGGAGAAGCTGAGGAAGACCACAGAGGAGGCCAACAGGTACGAGGACAAAAACCGTGAGCTCAGAAAGACCCTGGAGCATCTAAAGACCTCAGTGGAGAATCTGTTCAAGAAGATCAACTGCGACGCCTCCAAGATACTGGTGCAGTTGGGGGAGACCGGGAAAGTCACCGACGCCAACCTGTCCCAGTATTTCTGTGAGTCGCCCTGGGGCAGTCCAGCGCTTAGGGAGCTTTTCCAGTGCTTTCCCCGTGATCAGGCTTGAGAACTCATTCCTGAAGAGGTGGTGAGCCTGGGGGTGAAGCCCAGGCACCAGAACCAGGCTGCGTGGGTTCAAATCCCGGTTACGCCCTGACTAGCTATGTGGTCCCCGACAAGGTGGTTTCAATTTTTTGTTTTGTTTGTTTGTTTTTTAGGGCTCTTTTCCTTTTTCTTTTTTTTAATATGGTCTTCCTAGTCGGACAGGACAGTGGAGTGTCTTTGGACATAGCATACATACATGTTATAACTTCCCATTCTGTGGCTGTACATGTGTGGAGTCTCCCTAGTTGTGTGTTCCTCTAGGAGCATGGGAAAGTCATGTCCGATTCATCCCTCTGTCTTTCCTATTCCCATCCCCACTCCCTTCCCTTCATTCCCCTTTACCTAATCCAATGAACTTTTATTCTCCCCACCCGCTTATTGTGGATTAGCCATCTGCATATCAGAGAGAACATTGGGCCTTTGGTTTTTTGGGATTGGTTTATTTCACTTAGCATGATTGTCTCCAGTTTTGTCCATTTACCCGCAAATGCTATAATTTCATTCTTCTTTATGGCTGAGTAATATTCCATTGTGGATGTATGCCACATTTTTTTTAATCTATTCATCTGTTGAAGGGTACCTAGGTTGGCTCCATAGCTTAGCTATTGTTAATTGTGCTGCTGTAAATATTGACGTGGCCACATCACTATAGTATGCTGATTTTAAGTCCTTTGGGTATATGCTGAGGAGTGGGATAACTGGGTCAAATGGTGGTTCCATTCCAAGTTTTCTGAGGAATCTTCAGACTGCTTTCCAGAGTGGTTGCGCCAATTTGCAGTCCCACCAGCAGTATGAGTGTGCCTTTCCCCCACATCCTCACCAACATTTATTGTTACCTGTATTCTTCTAGGCAAGTTTTTGAACATCTCTGTGCTTTCTGTTCTTAAATACTGAAAAAAAATGCAGGGTTAAACCCTAGAGTTACTTCATAAAGCTATTGGGAGGAATAAATAAACTTCAGAGTCATTGCAATAGATGCAAAAAAGCATGTACTAAAATTCAGTATCCTTTCATGATAAACACTCCCAACCAGTTAGAGCTACAGGGAGCTTTCTTAACTTGATAAAGGCATCCACAAACAAACAAACAAACAAACCAAAAAACCCACAGCTAACCTCATACTTAATGATAAAAAGCTGAATATCTTTCTTCTAAGATCAGGAGCAAAGCAAGGGCTTTTGCTCTCTATTCTTTTTTAAATTTTTTAAAATTTATTTTTGTAGATGGACACAACACAATGCCTTTATTTTTATGTGGTGCTGAGAATCAAACCCAGGTCCCACCCGTGCTAGGCGAGCGCTCTACTGCTGAGCCACAATCCCAGATTCTTACTCAATGTCAGAATGAGGTCCTAGATGATGCAATAAGGCAAGAAAAAGAAATAAAAGGCACAGCAATTGAAAAGGAGGAAATAAAGTGCTCAGAACGGTGCCTAGTGTAGCAAATGCCTGGTGACTGTTGCCTGCGTTTCTAGGCAGGCCCTGAGCTCAGGGTGCAGAGGGAGGGCACACCTATCCCGATGGAGTCCACTTGGAGTGAATGGCTTCATTGCTCCTAGAGTTGACCCTGAGATTCTTCATAGAATCTGGTTAATGGTGGGTTAGAAGGATTTACAGGCATAGCACATAGTAGTACTTATGGCTACAGTTGATCTCAGTGAAAGGGTTCAAGGTGAAAGCAGCACAGAGAGAAACATCTGTTCAGAAACCACATGATCAACCACATGTACTAACCGTCCAGGGTGGGCCACTCTAACCAGGTCCTGGTGGTGAGATCCTTGAGATCCAAGTTCCAAGATGCTGGCCACCTCACCACCACATCTCAGTTCCTGCCTCAGGGCCTTTGCCCAGGCTGTTTCTGGAACACTGGTCCATGTGCCCAGTTCCTCCTCATTCTCAGACCTCAGTGTGCGTCCTTTTCTCCCGTGAGACCTCCCTGCACTGTCCCATGTGAAGCTACCCTGTCACCCCTGCTCCTGGGAGTGCTGTGATTTGACATTCCCCGTTTGTGAGTAGAGAAAGCTTTTTCTATCCGAGGCTATGAGGTTCCTGAGAGCCAGTAGCACAGTTCAGCTGCAAGTATTTCTGGTCTGATTTTTAGATAGAATCAGTTTGGGGTGTGTGCATTTTGTTGTTGTTTTTTAAATGATCCAAATCCAGGAGTTACTGAGATCAGAGAAGGCACTTCCCCTGGATGGCGAGGCCCCTGGAATCCACCCTCCCCTGGCTGGTTCCTCCATGCACTCAGAAGGAGGGACTGCTCCCAGAACTCTTCAAACGCCAGGCCGCCAGGCCGTTGCTCAGGGAGGGCTGTAGGGAACAGCATCTCAGGCAGAAGGAACTGCATGAGCAAGGGCCGGGCGACCAGCACAGAGTGCAGATTGGGGAAGAGAGTTTAAGGCTGGGCTCTTCCCCTTTCCCGGTTCCCAATTCTCAGTCTAACCCACGTCTCAACCCTCCTTTCACTATGGCCCCCGAGGAGCCTTCAGGATGTTCTTTTCCTAGTGTCCCTCCTGAGATCTGCACCCCAGGTGTCCAGGTCTGGCTGTATGTCCATCTTGCTTCATGAGTCAGAGGTTCTGTTTTTGCTTCTCAAGGGGGACCGCAGGGTGTGACCCAGAGAAAGCGGGTCCTGGGGGGCTCTCGCGGGCAGGTCCCCGCAGCCACCCCATCCCACGCCCCCCGCTCTCTCGCAGCCCTCATCGAGAAGAAGACCAACGACCTGCTGCTGCTGGAGGCCTACATGCGAATGCAGAAAGTGGACATGGACACGGAGCCGGCTCCGCCCTTCCTCAACCCTTTCTGGGGCGGCTCTGCCCTGGTGAAGCTCCCAGAACCCCTCCAGGTCACCCCGCCCGTGCTGGGGACTGACCCCTTCAGCGACAAGATAGAGGACAGTGAGTGCCTGCCCCTCTGGGTGGGGCGTCCTGGCCGGTGCCCTGGGGACTGTCTCCTGCTGGGGGCCATCTGCCTGTAGCCCCTCCACATGGTTTCTGGGGACAGCAGAGCCGGGCCTTCTCCCTAGGCAGGGCCTCCCATCGGCCCCACTAGCCTTTGGAGGGCAGTTTGGTAACACTGAGGTCAGAGAAGGCACTTCCCCTGGATGGCTGGGTGGTGCTGGACAATTACATATAACAGGGGGGAGAGGGAGGAGGAGGAGGGAGGAGGGGGAGGAGGGGGAGGATGAGGGAGGGAGGAGGGAGGGAGGAGGAGGGAGGAGGGGGAGGAGGGAGAGGAGGGGGAGGATGAGGGAGGGAGGAGGGGGAAGGAGGGAGGGAGGAGGAGGGAGGAGGGGGAAGGAGGGAGGGAGGAGGAGGGAGGAGGGGGAGGAGGGAGAGGAGGGGGAGGATGAGGGAGGGAGGAGGGGGAAGGAGGGGGAAGGAGGGAGGGAGGAGGGGGGAGGAGGGAGGGAGGAGGAGGGAGGAGGGAGGGAGGAGGAGGGAGGAGGAGGGAGGAGGGGGAAGGAGGGAGGGAGGTATAAGGAGGGGGGAGGAGGGAGGAGGAGGGAGGCCTCTAGGTCATCAAAGTCAAGTGGATACATAAGCTGGCGGGCCACCTCGGGAGTGTGGAGTGTCTCTGGTGGTGGGTTGTGGAGCGCTTTGCATCTAAGTTTAACAATTCTGTCTGTCTGTTTGGTGCGGGGGGGGGGGGGGGGGGTTTGGACCCAGGGGCGCTCTACCACTGAGCTCCTCCTCCAGCCCTTTACACATTTTGAGACAGGGGCCGGCTGAGTTGCTGAAGCTGGTCTTTCCATCCCTCCGCTTCAGTGTACTGTCAGGGACTCACAGACGAGGTCTTCTCTTCTGTCCAAGGGACTGTGGCTGCACCATGGGTGTGGATTAGAAGGGGTGCCACTTGTGGGCAGGTTAATTTGGGAAAGGTGCCCTGCTGAATAGGCATGACTTGGCAATCAAATAGGAGTTGACTTTCAGCCCCTCCACTCACCCCTGGCCTCTTTGTGCAGTGCATATTCTGAACAACTGCACATCACAGCCTTGTCTCCTTGATATTAACCAAACACCCTTGACATTCTTATCCGGGAGGAGATACAGTGATTGTCTGGACATCCCTGGAAGCAACCTCTGCCAGTGGTCCCCTTCCCAG
Source organism: Spermophilus citellus (assembly GCF_964194105.1). Lineage (NCBI taxonomy): Eukaryota > Metazoa > Chordata > Mammalia > Rodentia > Sciuridae > Spermophilus > Spermophilus citellus. The sequence goes on along the minus strand of NC_138184.1, from coordinate 87,799,677 downwards.
CCCTGAGGATTCTCACGCCCCACCCCCCAGTGTTGTAGAGGGACCTGGCCAGGCTCGGGTCTCCTTGCCTCAGGTGCCTGTGAGCAGGGCAGAGCCACCTGCTCATAAGTGTTCCCCCTCTGCAGTGGAGCAGCCCCTGGACCATGGCAGCCTGAGGCAGCTGGTGCTGGACAATTATGCCCAGAAGGAAGTTGGCGGGCCCACAGCCTCACCCAGAGAAACCCGAGGCCGGCGCGACCAACCGAAAGAATAAAGGTTTTGTTCCTAACCTCAGTGCCTCCGTGCCTCGGTGCCTCGGTGCCTTCTCCTTCTCGGCTGCTGAGGGAGCGGGCACTGGGCCCCGGCAGGTGGGGGTGAGAAGGCCGGGTCCCAGGGCCGCCGCAGGAGAGGGACGGGGGCGGGGGGTCAGCGTTGCCGTGGACCTTCAAGCAGGTGGCCAGAGGCGCCCGTGCGTCTCCATTCCCGGGGCTCCCTGCCCATGTCGGGGGCTGTGCGCCCGTGTGCACACCTCTCTGCCCCTCTCCCCGGTCAGCTGTCACTTCACAGCCCCATCCCGGGTGTCCTGCCTGAGCCACCCTCTGCCTTCCTGGGTGAGCTGAGCCACGGGGGCTGCCTGTCCCTGCAGGGGCCCAGCACAGGGTCTCTGGAAGGACTGGGAGGTCATGGGGGACACACTGTGGCAGGGTGTGGGCTAACACAGGCCCTGAATGCCCTGGGTCCTGCCCCCCCGCCCCCAGCACTGGATGTGGCCCCAGCTCCCAGCATCCAGGGTGACATCAGGGGCTGCAGGGACAGTCCCACCTGGCTCCTCCAGCCTCTGGAACCCTTTGTTCCCTGCACGTGTCCCCAGCTCCACTGTCTCACAAGCGGGGATCTTTGCTGCTTTGTCACCATTCACCCCGGCCTTGTCCCAATTATTGGGGATTCCCTGGGAACCCCCTTCCCTTCTCCTCTGTGGTCCCTGGGGAACCCCATCCTCAAGCCACGAGGGCAGGGGACTGATCAGGTGACCCAGGCCTGCCAATCAGAGCACTGCACTGGCCAATCCCAGCAGTTAGCTCAGGGTTGGATCAGGTACCCCAGAGAGACCCCAGGAAGACCTATTCGATACTTGTGTGAGGCTGGGAAGACAGAGGTTTGCCGAGTGGGTAGAAGAACTGGGAGCTGCTGAGAGCCATTTTGCCATCACTGAGAGCAGAGCAACCTACAAGAAAGAGCTGTGGGGAGGCCGCCACAGGGTTGGGTGCATTGTTTGAGTTCCTGGAGGCAGCTGTGCCTGAAGTCCTTGGACTTACTGGTTTTGTGAACCCAGTTGATTCTTAAGTTTGGATTCTTGCAGCCATAATAGACCTGAGTGCTTCAACATGAGTCAACTCAAGCCCAGGCCTGGGCCCCAGACAGGAGCAGAGATCAGTCCCCCTCCCCCAATTTGCTAGGAGAGAAGTACAACTTGTACTTTATCTGACCTGAAATGGCCCTCTTATGGTTAACAGGCACAATTTTTGCCTGGTGAGCCATGTTCTTAGCCCTCTTCACTCTCACGGGGCCCATCGCAGCCTCTGGGAGACGATCCCCATGGTGTTCCCAAAGGAAGGGTGTCATGAAGCCAGGCTCTATGAACACTTGAGCTGTTGGGAAGCAAGGGCTGTGGTATCCAGTTAATAGGCCCTTGATTGGGACAGTCCTAAGTGAATGCAAAGGTCTATCTCAAATAAAGAGTCACTAAGATTCAAGATAAGGACAAAAGGGTCAGCACTAGCTCATCTGCCGCCTTTGTGCAGATCAGCAAAGGGCCCTCCTTTCCCAAGGCGCTTCTGTCTGAGGAACGTCATGACCAGCTCATAAGCTCCTGTTTATTTGAACTTGGCCTCGGGATGGATTTCCAGCTGCAGGCTGTGTGGCCACGTGGTCATCTGTAAGTACCCAGACGGAGATGGAGGCGGGGCAGGGTGGAGGCCAGACAGGGTAGAGGCTGACTGGGAAGGAGACCGGGAGCCCAGGTGGCCAGCCTGCTTCAGTCCTTCTCCTCCCCATGGGTGATGATGTGCACCAGGTTCTTGTAGTCCAGGTTGCCCGTCACGTCAGGGGGGAAGGCCGTGAACATCTGGTCGATCTGCAAACACCAGCAAGATGCTGAACAAGACAGAGGGGCTAGAGCTGGGTGAGGGGCTTGTGGCACGGATGCAGAGGCCCCTGGACGCGCGGGTGTGGGATGGCCATCCTGGTCTCCCCTGAGGCTGGGGCTTGGGGTCCAGCTGCCGCTGTGCAGAGCCCCCTCTCCCGAGGTCATGCCTGCTCTAGGGCAGCTCACCGGGGCCTGGTGTGAGGGTGAAGGCTCAGCCTTGTGCCCAAGCCAGACTCACAGTAGGGAGGTCCCAGGCAGAGACCCTCGCTGACCCTGAATCTCAGCTCCACACCTTCCTCCCTCCCCAGGTGCTGACCCCAGCCCCTCAAGTGGACGAGCTGCTGGGACGTTCAGGGATCAGCGACCCTTCAGGGGCCAGGTGGGTCACATGAGGGAGCCTACGCCTGGCGGGGTCTGTGGCTAAGTGGGGGTGCGCAGCTGGGCTGGTTGAGGGTGGCCGCGCGGGCAAGAAGCCAGACTCCTCAAAGGAAACTAGGAATCTAGATCTGGCCTAAACACGTAGATTTCCCACTTAGCAAGCGTCACTGGTTCACTTGATACAGCTGATGCTGGTGCCACCCAGTCACAGAACCGAGCTTTCCTTTCTGCCTGTTTGAGCCTCACAGAAGACCTCGAGGTTCGTTCCACTCTTGTTTCCACCTTACGGATGAGGAAACTGAGGCACAAAGGTTAAGGAGCTTGTCCCAGGTCTCCCATCCAATGGGAGGTGAAGGACGCTCTTTGCATCGCTTGAGTTTTGTAGGTAAAATGTAAATAGAATTTTGAACAAAATGGGGAACTGGATGGACACGGGCCCCAGAGGCCTCAAGGTGGCTACTTTAAATGGACTCCTTAGGGCTCCTTATTAATGTTCACATGACAGTTGCTCCTTAAGGACCTTTTGGCAAATTAGCTAGTGTCCCTTCTTCTGGACTCACTACTGCCACCTGCTGGGAAATGTGTGCAACAACAGCCTGATCTAGGATGCCTGTAGGAAAGAAGGTGCTGTGGGGGGGTGTTGATCAATGCTCAGGTTGCACGACAGTCCATGGTGGCCCTTCATGGCACAGTAAATGGGCGCTCTCACTGTGTCTCAGTGCATGTGGGGAAGGCAGGACCTGGAGTCAGACAGGCCTGGGTGTGGGTCCCCGCTCTGGCATTCACCATTAGCACTGTCATTTTAGACAAGTGACTTACTTCCCCAGGCCTCAGTTTCCTCATCTATAAAATGACAATGATCATGATCCTCGCAGAGTGACTGAGGGAATGAATGCGGCCAGGGCTCCCTCCCTCCCTCTCTGGGACGGGTGATTCAGCGGAGACAGAGCCCCTGGGAGGACCAGGCACTGGATAGGAGGGAGTGTCTGAAGGGACCCTACCTCCTCCTTGGAGAACCTCTCTGCCTGTGTGGTCAGCATCTCCCGCACGCTGCAGAGAGAGGACAGAGGTGTAGGTGCCAGGTGGGGGCAAGGAGAACAGGCGCCACCCGCCCCTGGGGGAAGCCACTCACTAGTCGGCCTTCAGCACCCCTTTGCCTTCCGGGTCGAACACCTTGAACGCGTTGAGGATGGTCTCCTCGGGGTCCGCCCCTGAAATGGAGAACAGGGCCCACAGGTGCTGCAGGCGGCTGGGGACCGTGGCACCCAGGACGCAAGGCCCAAGTCCCTTCTGAGATGGAGGGGCCAGAGAAAGCCCGTGTGCCTAGCTGGGAGGAGACCCTTCCTTCCTCTGGGCACTGAGCCTGGGGTTTTGAAAGAGGGCTGAGAGGCCAGGTGTGTCTGAGCTAACTGCAGGTCAAGTTTGATCTAGGTTTCAGAAAGACTCTGAACCCTGCTGGCTGTGTGGCCTCAGGCAAGTGACTTTCTGTCTCTGAGCCTAGGTTCCCCACCCACAGATGGGGGAAAAGAGTGAAACTTACATCCTAGGTGCTGCTCATTGAGGTAAGGCACCCAAGTGCTTAGCATGAGCCTTGGAGGGACGACGGCTAACATTTCTATCCTGTTTTCCCTCCAGTTCCCTGGTGCGTCCTTGGGAGCTGCCCACTTTCTCCCAGCCCTGTCCATCTAGTGCTTAAATTGACACCCAAGAACCGAAGACATGCTAAGAGGCACACACATGTGCACATGCATGTGTGCGCGCGTGCACACACACACACACACACACACACACAGGAGCATGTGCACAGGCCTACCCTTGAGTTTCTCCCCAAACATTGTCAGGAACACGGTGAAGTTAATGGGCCCCGGAGCCTCCTTGATCATTTCATCGATTTCCTCGTTCTTCACGTTCACACGCCCTGCAGTGGGGACACGGGGCCTCAGTGCTGGCAGAGGGACAGTGGCTGACATTTGTCATTGTGCCTCAAGGAATCTCCTCTAGGGACAGTCAGAAATGGGGAGGACGGGGCCAGAGTTCCCTGGGGAGATGCTCCCCGTGGGCCGGAAAGCCAGGCGCACCCCCACAGCCCATGGGGGGATGGGCTGGTTCTGGGGACTGAAACCAGGGGTGCTTTACCCCTGAGCCGCATCCCCAGCCCTTTCTGTCCTGATTTTTTTGAGACAGGATCTCAGTGGGTCCCGGAGATTCTGACACACCTGCTCTTGGTCCTGCTGATGCCTTTATAACCCCCTATGCAAATAAGAACAAGCTGCCCCTGGCCACCGTCTCTGTTTTAGATATAAAAAGCTAGGGTAGCTATTCGCGGTGACCCCGAGTTCTGAGGATAGGGATCGGTGGCGGTGGGTGGGGGTAGCAGATTGGACATGTATATTTTGAAAGAAGCTCCGTGCTCTCCCGATCACACCCTCGAGATGTTAAATAAAGCTGAGTCCAGAATAGAACGATCCCAGTTATTTGAGAAAAACAACAGATATGCCTAGAAAGACTCCGAAGAGAGAAACTGAAAGGTTAACGCGGAATGTGGCCTTTCGGGGGACGGTCGTCCTCTCCCGTATGTTTTGCAGAATGTCTGCTTTCTAGCGAGAGCTGGCCGCGCGGAGCTGCTCCTAAGAAAACTGAAAGGTGCGGGAAAGTGTCTGTCTCCTCCTCTGAAGTTCTCTGAAGGTCAGTTGTGGCGCCGTCTTTCTTTGGGAAAGGACAAGCTGTTGGCTTTTTCTGAGGGTCTCCCCTCCAACCCCGGGGCTATGGGACAGGGGACCTGCCAGTGGCCGGCAGGTGACATACCAAGGGCGGCAAAAGTGTCCCTCAGATCGTTCTTGTCGATGAAGCCGTCCCTGTTCTGGTCCATGATGGTGAAGGCCTGTGGAAAGGAGGGGACCGGCTGGTCAGTCCAGGAGGCTGGGCCAAGGGTGGGGGCACCCAGGCTTCTGGGATCTTCTGCACTCAGCCCAGGCACAGCGACAGGGGGCAGGTGGACGCGCTTGCGGGGCTGGGGGAGGCGGTGGGAGGGGCTGCTCACAGGACGGAGGTTCTTTTGAGGGTGATGGGAGTGTCCTGCCATTGGAGAGCAGTGACCGTGGAAACCTCCTGACCTTAATAAAAACCACAAATGAGGGTTGGGGATGTGGCTCAAGCTGTAGTGCGCTCGCCTGGCATAGGAAGGGCGCTGGGTTCGATCCTCAGCACCACATAAAAATAAAATAAAGATGTTGTGTCGACTGAAAACTAAAAAATAAATATTAAAAAATTCTGTCTCTCTCTCTCTCTCTCTCTCTCTCAAAAAAAAAAAAAAAACACGAATGGCACCCTTCACCTAAAGAGGCCAACGTCATGATATGTGAACTACACCTCCATGAAACTGCTGTTTTTTTTTTTTAGGTGAAATCCTAGAGTCTCATGTGGTCTCCCCACTCCTATGCCCGGGCCATCCGTAAAGCAGGGTAGGCCGGTCACCTCCCCAGCTGGTCCCAGGGAGACGCCCAGAGCTCTGTAATCGCTCAGGCATGTCACAAATGGGGCTTCGGGTACGCTTTTTGAGTGCTTTGCTACAGCTGGTTTCTGGAAGTATTTGCACCTGCTGTGCCCGCCCCCCCTCCCAGCAGCTGACCTCAGCCCAGAGTGGGGCAAGGTGGGGAGACGGAGCTGGGGGTGGCCTTGCCCCTGGATGGTGGCACTGCATCCTTCTTTTCCTGGTGGCCCATGGGACAGGCCTGCCAGCAAATCTGAATGCTCCTGTCTGCGAGCCCCAACCTGGTCTCTCAGCATGTTCCCTCCCCAGGGCCAGGTGGGGGTGTGGATGGCCCAGTGCGAGCCCTCACTGCTGCTGGACATTAATGCAGTCTGTCCTTCTCAGCCCGTGGGCAGTAGCTGCATCCTGCCCGATTGTCCTGAGGTTTGCTTAGTAGTCCCCACCGTGGGACCACATGTCCAACAGAGTTGGTGCTCCGTCATCAGACTGTACATAGACTGGGGGGTGGGGTGGGGGTGGGGGTATATAAAAAGAAACAGGGAATTTCATCAAAACAGAGGGAAGGTCAGTGGAGGAGACAAGGGAACTGAGGAGGGAGGATCCAACTGAAGCTGGGTATGTGCATCGAGGGTGTGGCACATGGGACACTGATTAAAAAAGAAAAGAAACTAAACGGATTAAGAGGGGTGGGGGGTGCTGGACAGAGTTGAAGCGGCTGGGCTGGGTTCCCTGCTTTTGTGATAATGTCAGGGTGCACGCACCCTGGTGGTGCACATAACTAAAAGGGACAAATTTTGCAAAGACTGTAGGTTTTAAAGCTCAGAACATGCTGCTTTTCCCTCTCAGGTTGGAAAAAAAGTTGACTCTTGCTACCTAATGACCCAATATTGATGGAAATGTGGGGGAAAGGCAGTTCCTTCTTGGGGCCGTGGGGACAGGGATTCGTAGTATAGGATTCTGGACTGGGGTTTGCCCCAGCAGCTCTGCTGGCTTTCTCTCCCCCTCCTCTCCCTCCCTCCTCCCCCTCTCTCCTCCCTCTCCCTCCTGCCCCTCCTTCCCCCTCCCCTCCCGCCTCCCCCTCCCTCTTTAAGTTCCTTGCACCCGGGGGTTCTGCTGCTGGGAATTCACCCCCCAGGAAATCGTCAGAGATAGGAGCAATGAGGTGATCTTTATGATAATAAAACATTCCAAACAAATGCACCAAGAAGTCATTTAACTAGATACAGGAAAATGCTGACACTGAAGTGCTCAAAGGAAAAAAAATGTAGGCACTTATGGGGGTGCATCTTTGATCAGTAGATACACACGTCACAAAGATGACTCCAAGGCTATGTCCTGACTCAGGGACTGATTATTTCCAGGTGGTAGAATTGAAGGTGCTTTTCTAAAAAATAGTTTTTCAACCAGGAATACATTTTAGCTGGATGATCAGCAGAAGTTGTTAAAGATGACCTCCTTAAAAGGTTCCCACACACATTCCCACTGAACCTGGATGTTCAGAGGACAGAGAGGTCCCTGCTGGGAGCAGGGAAGGCAGGAGGGCCTGACTCTGGCTGGGATTTCCACCCAGGGCCTTGCCTGGCCAGCTCACCCACCTCCTTAAACTCCTGGATCTGCGTCTGTTCAAACATGGAGAACACGTTGGAGTTGGCCCCCTCTGCCCTCTTCTTGGCTTTCTTAGGCGACTGGGGAGAAGAGTATCGATTAGAGGAGGCAGAGGCTGGGAATTAGAAAACCCGGCCACCCTGGGTGAGGGCTGGGCCTGCTCAGTGGCTGCCATGACAAGGGGCCCCACTCATCTCGTGGTGCTGCTGGACAGAGAGAGGCCTGGGTGTAGTTTCTGGCCTATTGCAAGAGACCGTGGCTCTTGTGGCCGCTCCTCTGCAAGCTGGGAGCCCGGCAGGTGCGTCTCTGGTCTGGGGACAGAGGCCACACCTGCAGATCAGCCAGGTGGCACCCATCCTCAGGACAGCACATGAGGAGAATCGATTGGAGGGAAGGAAAAAGTCAGGCTCACCAAGCCATCAGGAGAGCCAAGACGAAATGACGCCCTTCCAGGGCGTTACAACCCATCTGCTCCCTGCCCCACAACTTTCCCTTGATCCAAATGGCAGTGAAATCGCCTCCCTAAATGTCCCATCCATGTACCATGTCAACAGTGCGGAGAAGAAGGAATTAACTGCCCCCCCAATCCCACTTCTGTCTGACTTTAAATAACAGCAACTGCTTAAACACGACACATGCACCAGTTCATTTAATTCTCCCAACTGCTCTGTCAAGTAGATGCTATTATTACCATCCCTGTTTCACAGGGGAGGCAACTAAGGTTCAGAGGAGTTAGGTCACTTGCCCAAGATGGCACAGCCACAAAAAGGCAGAGCTTGAGTTGAACTTGGACAGTCTGACTCAAGAGTCTGTGCCCCTAACCACTGACCCACCGTGCCCTGAGTTGGGGGCTGCCTCTCCTGGTACGGGAACACTTGCCCAACAATACGGGAGGGAAGGTTTTAAGTCTGCAAGTTCAAAAGGTGAAAACAAAAAGATTCTTTTCCCCAGCTGCCTGAACCAGAGAAAAGAATTACAATTTGATCCTTAAGAGCGCTCGATCCCATTTTGCAAGCCCCAGGAGATATTGATTCCTCGAGAGGTCAGCAGACGAGACATAAAAAAAGCCAACTCTTTTATTTTGTTTCTGTGAGTTCCTGGGAGCTGCTGTCAGCTATGGCCACTCAGGGCACTGACTGGGGTCCCTCTGAGCGTGCAGGGCGCACAGTGCTCTTTCCATGGGGGGCTACAGTCTGTGGGAGCTCTCCCCCTCTCAGCTTTGGTCCTCAGCTTGAAGCTAGTGGCATCCCCTTCCTGCCCTCCCTGCCCCCAGCATCATCCCCTGGAAATCTGAGGTACTCACCATGGTGGACGGACACAGGGCTACTTCCCAAGTAGAATCCCACGCACTGCCCAGCTCTTCCCAGCCTGGGAACAATAAATACTTCCTCCCTGTGTTTAAAAATAACCCCATGACCACTTTTGGCAGTGATAGGTGAGCGGACGCCACCTAAGGCCCCCCCACCCCATGCCGTTCTTCTGAAGTCAGGGCAGCTCACTGGCGGCCACTGCCACGGGGTGACACGTGAGACCCAAAAATGCATTCAAGGTTAAAGAGACAGCGGCTGGGTCATGGGAGAGATGCTGCATGCTTTCCGTGGCGCTTGGGCAAGCGACACTTGTGCTTGTCAATTTGGGAAGAGAAAAAGGCAGAGAGAGGAAGTCTCTCTAACACTCTGTGTCATGGTTAGCCCTGGTCCCACCTCAGGGGCTTTGCTTGTGCCGCCTCCTCTACCTGGCACACCTTCCCGACAGTCATCTGCAATGCTCTGTCCCTCCCCTCCTTCCCATCTGTACTCAGACATCCCCTTCTCAGTGAGGCCTTCTATGTGCACTTGCAGAGGCACATACATGGGCTCCACTCACACACGCCAACACATACACAAACACACACACACACACACACACACACACACACACACATGCACACCCAGAGGAGCTTTTCTCTGCCAGCACCAGAATGGATGTCTCCCTAGCTCATAGACACACCATGGATTTTCGTTAAAGCTCTGGGTGAAAACACAGGAGCTATAAATGGCCAAGAAAAATGGTTGTTGCAGCCACAGGGATGGAGAGGTGGGGAGCCCTGGACATGGGTGAGGATGGGCTTGGGCCCATTGAGGCGGGCAGGTGTCTGGGTGTGTCCCTGAGGGCTCTGTCCAGCGGGGCTGTCTTGGGAGGCATTTTACCTTACGGGACCTGTGGAGAGGTGCTTAGAGCAGAGCTCTGGCTGGAGAGTGGGAGGTGCGGAATCCTCGATAGGGCGCTGGATCTCTCGGACCTCTGTGTCCAACTGGAACATGAAGACCACATGGCCCCATTGAGGCTGCAGCTAGGATAAGTGGGGTTGCCTCAGGGGATTCTGGGAACACCGCAGCCTGACCAGGGCACCGGGCCACATGTCTGCTGTGCTTGGGGTCCACAGGGGGGAGGAAGGAGCAAAGTGGGCAGCGGGGGGCATCCCTGCCCTCCGGGCTGGCGTGGCCTGAGCACCTCCCCTCTTGACCACAGGCCCTCACGGCTGGACCCCTGCCTGCTGGCTGCCTGTGGGACTCCGAAAGCCAACAAGATTCCTGCAACCATTCCGGAGTCCAGCTGAGCCCCCCCCAAAAAACACTGAGGCTCTCAGAAGCCAGAGAGAACCCTGGCCTGAGCCACCAGAACAGGAACTTCTAGAACAATCAGAAAACAAACCAAGTGTATTGTGACCGATTGCTGTAGTGAAAATGTCGCCAGACGTGGTGGCTTCATACAGCACATATCTGCTATCTTGTGGCACTGGGGGTCACAAATAGAAAAGGGCCTGTGGGCGGCGCCCCCTCTGTGGCTCCAGTGGGGAGTCCTTCCCTTGTCTTCTCCAGCTCCCAGAAACCCCCACATTCCCTGGCTCGTGGTCTGCATCATTCTAGCCTCGGAAGCCAACCTCTCTGTGGCTGGCCCTCTTCCCTCCCTCTCCTAAGGACCCCTGTGACTGCGTCGGGCCCACCTGGGTAATCCAGGATGACCCCCACTTTCAGGTCCTGGCCTCATCCATCATATCTGCAAAGTCCTGTGCCATGGAGGGTCACATTCTCAGGGCTTAGGACCTGGGCATCAGTGCTAAGAGGAATGGGAAACAGGTCAACAGTGAGCAATGTCAACTACGATGACAAAGATCGAGTGTATAGAAAGGCATGGATGTGCGTGCACACACACTCGCTCCAACAAAAACAAGAACCAACCCCAAGCCCCACCCACCCAAAAAAGGTCAATGTTTTAATATTTATTTTTTAGGTGTAGTTGGACACAATACCTTTATTTTATTTATATTTATGTGGTCCTGTGGATCGAGTCCGGGACCTCGAATGTGCTAGGGGAGCGCTCTGCCACTCACTGAGCCACAACCCCGAAAGGTCACTTTTACTGAATGATAATTTGCAAAAATTATTCATTGGCAAATTTAAAGGAAGAGACGAGGAGATGCCTCCAGCAGTGTAAGGCTCACGTCTCTTTATAAATTACTCGATTCCGGCGTCGTGTTAGAGCAACACAGAGTGGGCTAAGTCCGGGGAGAGGCACAGAGTGGCCTCACATTGTGAGAGAAGGCAGCAGCGCGTTAATGTCATTATCTTTAAAAGCCCAAGAGTTGGATAATTCCAGAAAGTAAAATGAAAAAAAAAGAAAAAAGAAAATCAAAACCAACCAGCCTATGAAAACATCTTGGAACTTCAAGTTCTGCTTTCTACACTAAAAATTAAGTGGGTGAGTTAGAGGGCGGGTTTGTGTCTGTTGAAAGCTGAGAAAAATCATGACAAGATGCCAACGACGAACACCCCAGATGCAGAAGCCTAAGATGAGCAGGGACTCGGGGACACACTCTTCACAGAGGGTGAGGTCGTGGATGGAAAGGCCCTGAGCTGCACGCTGGAGAAAGTCAGAAAACCCAGGCCAGGGTCAATCCTGGCAGCATCCACGTACCCCAGGGTCAGGAGAGCATGGGACAGACCTGAGGGCAGGGGGAACACAGCCCCAGGGAAAACTCAAGAGGCCGCGACAGGGAGAACTGAGGGTTCCTACCGCAGGCTGGAAGTCCTGGTCCCCTGCTAGCATGGGGACAGGAGGAGCGTTTAGTTTTGATGCTCCTTTCCTGTAGCTCAGGGCTTTGTTATTGAACAAGCCATGTCAGCTGAGTCCCGGCCAGCTGTGAATGAAGTTTTGATGTCTGAATTTACAGAGAAGCCACAGAATTCTCCGTTACCCTGGGCCTGACATCGGCCTCCCCTCTTGTCCTTTTTCTGTTCCAGGATCTAATCCAGGATAGCACGTTGGACTTGGCCTTCTAGACCTCTCTCTCTCTCTCTCTCTCTCTCTCACACACACACACACACACACATATCTGTGTACACAAGTAGGCACAGAGTGGCCTCACATTGTGAGACTTCTTTTCACACTGATGGTGTCACACCACGTACACAGACACCATCTCACTCCAACAGTGTCACATCACACACCTGAGCACAAATGCACACATACCACCTGCCCCTGGGTCTTTCCACCCCTGGATGGGCCTTGGCCACCTTCCTGGCAGTTCCTGGCTCCCCTCCCTGGTGGCAGCCACAGGGCCAAGTGGGGGCTGTGAAGCTAGCTCACTTGATATGCGCTCAAGCAACAGCTGAAAAGGTGCTAAGAGCAATAGATTTTTTTTTTCAGTATTTGGGATCGAATCAGGGACACTCAACCACCAAGCCACATCCCCAGCCCTATTTTGTATCTTATTTAGAAATAGGGTCTCACCGAGTTGCTTAGTGCCTCACTATTGCTGAGGCTGGCTTTCCTTCAGTGCTGGTGGGTGGGAGCCCCCCTTTTTGAGCCCTGGGGCCTCTGAAGGTTTTAAGGCCGTGCTGGGGGCATATTTTAATTCATGCCCTTTGCAGGTACTTTTTCCACGTTAGTTCCCAGAATGTCGTCATTACATTCCACACTCTCAGGGAAAAGGGACCCTTCTCCATGTGGCTGATGAGCATCCAGCAGAGCTAAAGAGAGGAGTGTTACCTGGGACCACACTGCTTTTGAGACAGCCAGGCACAGGGACTCGGCAGCCACTGGAGGCAACATGCCTGGCCCGTGTCCCTTTAAGGACAGTGGTGAAGTCAGCCGTCTCCCAAAGAACAAAGGCATACCAGGCCCTGCCAGCCCAAAGCTGCTGGGTGACGACTCTGTCACCAAGTGATAGCCTATCTCCTCATGTCAGGGCCCCTGGCCGTCAGGGACAGCACCAGTGGGGAGGGCAGCCTCTCCTGCCAGCCAGACGGGCATGACCAGCAGAGATGGGCTGGGGGCGGTTGGTGGGCACCGGGCGGCCTGGGTGCAGAGTGGGTGGGCAACTTCGGCCTCCGAACCGAGGCTTCCTCATTTGCAAAGTGGACACCCAGTGGGCCTTGCCTCAAAGAACCAGAGTGAGCTGATTAATACCTTTGAAGTTCTAGAATCCTCTGGGCATGGCCATGTTCAGTGAACGTCCGCTCTTACTCCAGGGCACTGGCTGGGACCCTCACCAAGGGGCTGCGGGTAGAGGAAATAACATGTTCAGATACTAATTCATTTTTTCTCTCTTCTCCCAAGTTCTTTTATTACAATGACTTTGCCCCTCTCTTAGGTTTCCATTCCCAAACCAAAGTCCTCCGGCATCTCAATTCTGTCTCACCGGAGGCCCCTACAATGTCTTGCAAATCTGTTGCCCCCCCAGGGTGGGAGCTCCCAGTTTGGGGTCTGCCCTTTCCTGCCTTTCCACCCCTAGTCCTTCCTGCATGCCCCACTCTGATGCCCCCTCTGACGATGACTCCGGAACCTTCCATGGCTCCCTACTGCCCCAGGAGGAAGTCTCTTCCTTGGCCTGAAAGTTAAAATCTTACACTTGACCCTGATCTGCTAGAGTGGCATGGTGATTGACAGCTGGGTTCTAGGTCAGCTCTTTCACTTCCTTGGTGGCAAGAACCTGGACAAATTCCTTACCTACCTTAAACCTCAGATTCCTCAGTCGCAGCAGCCCTAGCCTTGGAAGACCGATGTCCCAGCAGACCCACTTACTCTGCCCGGCACTGTTCACAGCATGGTCCCCGTGGTCACTCACGCAGGGAGTGTCAGTGGCTGCACAGTGCCAGGCACTGCGTCCATGCTGTGTGATAGGAGGCGTGTGGCGGTTATTGCGTGTGGTCATGGCCTTCCTAGCCTCCTCCCTGCTGCAGGCCCCTGCTGCAGAGCTCCTAGGGACAGGGGCTCAGGGCTAGCTGAGTTCCAGGGGACATGTACTGAGTCCTACAGGGGATATTACAGCTTGAGCCGGTCCTTGGGGTGAGTGCCAAGGTCTGAGGAAAGCAGGCCTGTCCCCACGGCGACCACACAGCCACTGCACAGTGAACTCACCAAACAGGTCCCCAAAGAAACCATCCTCGCCCCTCTAGCCGGAAGCACTTGGGTCAGGCACCGCGCTCGGGGCTGAGCCTGGCTTATTTAATTTTCACAGAAGCACTAAGTTAAGGCAGGCGCTGACACTAGACCCATTTTGCAGATGAAGAAGGCTCCCAGCAGAGCAGTCACAGTCACACAGCCCCACTGCCAGCACCGGGCAGCGCTGGGATTCGAACTCAGTCCCTACCACCACCACCATCCTCACTCTGGTGTCCCTTGGGGCCCAGGGACCCAGCCCCAGCTCTCACCCACCCCTCACCCAGAGCAAGATCCACCTCTGGCTGCCAGTGGACTGCTACTGGCTTTTTCTTCTCTCGTATTTTTAGTCCTGGGTCACCTGCCTGCCTGCAGTGGGCAGAGGCTCCCAGACAATATCGTTTTTACTGCTGCCCTTCAGATGCCCGCGCCCAGCTGTCTTAGTGGCATTCCTGGCCATTGTTACCCTCCACGAGGCCCGGATTCCAGAGACAGCTGTGGCCGGCAGCCTGAGCCCCTCTGCTGAAGAACGTGGCATGGTGACAGCCGGCTGGTCCTCATGCCGGGTCTGGAGCTATATAAAGGCTGCGCTGCTGGCTGCTCAGGCCGCTGACCTGGGGTCCTCGGGTGAAGGACCTTCAAGTGCTTCTTCAGCAACACCCAGCCGTGCAGGGCTGGGCAGGCCCCTCCCGCCCTTGTACCACTCAGGAGTGGTGGCCACAGCCTCGCCCTGGGGACGTGTGGGACCAGCTCCTTCTTGGTTCTGGCAGGAGGCGGGGGTGTCCTGTGTGTCACAGAATGTCCAGGGTGTCCTTGTTCTCCGCCCAGTAGCTGCCAAGAGCAAGCCCCCTCCCAATCTGTGACAGCCAGAAATGTCTCCAGACCTTGCCAACTGTCCCTGGGGAGTAGACTAATGTGGTTTGGGAGCCACTGACCTAGAGAACGGCTCCTGGGACGGGAGAGTGGGTGTCTGCCAGTGAGGAGGCTGGGGGAGGCCAGGGGTGCAGGAGCCCACCTACTCTGCGTCCCCTGGCCAGAGCTGTGGGCAAGGGGATGTGTGTGAAGACAGGCCGGTGGGGGAGATGCCACCCCTGCCACTTGGGGCTTGAGTGGGGATGGTTAGTGGCTTTTTCTGGGTGAACCTTTCTCTTTTCAACTACAAAATCGGTTGGGTCAGAACCCAAGCCCCAAGGAGTGAGGACCATGGGGTGTGCAATCCGAGTTGGAGGTTCAAGCGTCCTCCCTTGAATTCATGTGGAATCTTGAATTGTCCCTGAGCTCAGGCCTGCAGTCAGTGCGCAGCCACTCCTGTCCGGGCCCCTATGCCAGCTCACCTTGGTGACCCCAAGAATTGCCACTGTTGACCCTCTGCAGTCCATTGCCAGGGGGACCTTTGTAAAAGCCACTGCCTGCACTTGCAATGGCTGCTGGCTCCCCGAGGGAGAGAGCCTCCACCTGCCTGGCCTGCAGCCCCGTCCACACCAGGGCTTCTCCCGTCCTGGTGTGCTCGACACCCCCCGCCACTGCCAACATCAGGGATGGCCACTCCCCATGGCGGGACTCTCCTTGCCTTAGAGGATGTCAACCACATCCCTGGTGTCTTTCCTGAGCAATGACTCCAGACATGATGGTCCAGGATGAGTCCAGGACCTGGATAAGGTCCTAGGCCATCCTTGGGGCTGTTGTCAACACCCCTGTCATAGGTACCACAGACTCCCCAAGGCTCTGCAAGCCAGCCTGGCCCCCTCAGACTGGCCAAGAGAGCCACAAGGTGATGGCTCAAGGGAACCTTCTGGAGTATGGGCTTCCCTCTTTATCTCTCACCCCAACCCTGTCACAGAGGTCAAGGAAATCTGCTCACTCTTCTGCCAACTCCAACTCCTCAATGAGAGGAGTGCTGCTATCGATTAGCAATGTCTGCCATGGTGCTGGGTTCAGGGGTAGTGCCACCTAGGCCACGTGTCTGTCATTCTTCCTTTGCAGGTGTCCTCCGAGACCTGAGACAGAAAGCAAGTTCTTGGCCCATGTGTGTTGAGGAGAATAGGAGAGGATTTCTGGGTTGAAGCAAATGGAACAATGGAGCAGTTCTATTTCCCCAAGAAAAGCCACACAGAAAAAAAACTAAGTGGGCCTTATTCTCCTGTGTGACTCTGAACAAGGGAACAGGAGCCTGAGGGATCAGGGGGAGGGTGTGCTAATACCTCTGCATCCTAGTTGGGGGCCAGGGCATTTCACAAAGGACAGAAATAGATAGGACAGAGAGAAAGACAAAGAGGGGGGATTAGGAACCTGCTGTGGACTGAAGGTGTGCGGCCAACTAGGGCCTCTGAGGTGAGTCATGGTTCCAATGGGAACTGGCCCCAGGGCAGGCCATGGGCACGATGCCCAGAGGCTGTCCTCAAGGTGAACTAGGGCGCATTCAGAGAAGTTGAGAAAACCAGGCTGACTTCAATTCTGAGCAGAGAGCTGAGACCCTGGTCAGTGAGAAGTGGGTTGGGCTGCAGGTGTCAGAAAACCACAGGCAGAATCCCACACCTGCAGGGGGTTGTTGTTCTCTTATAACAAGGAGTTTGGGAATAGGCAGTCCCAGGGCTGCTCAGTCGCTGAACACCATCGGGGATCCTCCTACTCTTTCTGTGATTTTACTGAGATTTTCTTCACGCTCCCAAGATGGTGGCCACAGATCCAAATGCCACAGCTTCACACCTCCATGTTGGACGCAGGAGGCAGGGTGGCCGGGAGGGAGAATGTTTCTTTACATACACATCTACTTCTTATCTGGGAGGAAACTATCTTCTTGGTGAAGCCCCTGGGAGGCTCTCCATTCACATTACTGGCCATAACAATGTAAGGTACCCACGCCCACACTAAGCCTGGTCTATCTTCTTTGAGACCAAAAACTCTGGCCAAATCCTGAACAGAATCAGAATTCTGTTAGCAAGAAAAAAAGATGGCAGATGGATTTGGGGTAGGTGACAAATAATGTCTGCTCGACTCCCCCCCACACTGCCCAGCTAAAACAATATTTCCCAAATTTATATATGAAAAAAACACAAAATGTTCTGCAACGAAGTTCCCATAGCCACAGAGTGAGTCTAGTTCAAAAGATTCTTCAGTTGCAGAACTTCTCAGAAACCTTAAAGTAATAATTACCATGTATTGAATAATTACTTCATAAACAGCCACTATACTAGGCTATTGTAAATCCTCAGAATAACTATGGGACAAATCAAGGAAGTGGGCAGACTCAGAACTGGAACTGGGACTCTTGATTTTAGCCCCCTAGGTTCTAATGGACATATCACTTCTCTCTGGGGAGACAATTCACTAAAACGAAAAGCTTCAAAACTTCCAGCTTCTCTCTCACTGTACTTCCTCCCCACTGGATTGTCCCAGGCTTAAAGAATTTGGATTAAATGGACTCCCCTGATTGAAGTCTGTTCTGTTACTTTTTTGTAATATTCTGTTCCTTTCTTTCTGAGCACTTACCAGTTTCGAATTAAAGTTTTGCATTCATGCCCTTGCTAGGCCCCTACCTGTGTTCCCCACTAGAACAACAGCTCCAATGCTGGCTGAGATTTTTGTGTCTTTTCCCTGTTGTATCCCAGCACCTAGATCTATGCGGGGCACATAGTAAATGCTCAGTAAAATTGCTGAATCTACAAATGATCTGCAACTGAATTTGCACATTTGTTTAAGAGTCTGGGTAAAAACTGCGTTTCAAATTCTAGTTTTGTGGGGAGGATCGGATAAATGATGTGAAAGAAACCAGAAGTTAAAACAAAAAACAGAAGTTAAAAAAAAAAAAAATCCCTGGGGAATTGGTTTCGACTTGCAGCTGATTTCTATGAAGGTCAAATCTCTCAACAGGAAAAATCCATCCGCAGCTAGAGCGAGACCGCCTGCAGACCCCGCAGCTCAGAGTGAGCTCCATTTCCTCCTTCGCTCCTCTTTCAGCCTGAAAACGCCCCCACATCTGGCTTCCTGGAAGAAAACACAGGAACAAGCATCCCCATGACCTTTCCACTTCGGTCCTTCCCAAATGTCCAGTCTAATTGCTTAGAGGTAAGAGGGTGGGGGGAGTTGGGGTGGCAACTGCTGAGCTTCTGTCCTGAAGTTCTCCAAACTCCCCAGCAGGGGGCGATGCTACTTTAGGGCTCAGGGAGACTGCACCTCAGCGCAGAACGGAGGGAGCAGAAATCTGGAAAGGGCGAGGGCCATCTTTTGTCCCACCTGTCCCTGCCAGGCCTGCCAGCCCCATCTCACCCATACCACTTTTGGATATCGGAAGGGTGACGATGGAATGAAGTCTTTGTAAAGGAAAACCATTTGCTGGTTTGTAGCTCATTCGTTAATTCAGGACTCAAAAATTAGGCGCCTACTATTTACCAAAGCCCCCAAGGAACAAAAGAGACAAATCCAGGCTCTCCTGGAGCTGGTCCTGTGGCTGGGGACCAGGTAGCAGGTCACAGATGATAAACATAAGTCAAAGACCCAGGTTTTACGCATACACACAACAAATATATGCCTGCCTGCCTTCAAAGTGTGTCATGCCATACACACGGTTACATAATCACTTATTTGCTTAATAAGATAACAAGATAATCATTCCATGTCAATAAACATTGATCCACGTCATTATTGGAACAGCTGTAGAATGTCCAACTGTATAGATGTCCCATATTTGATCCAGAACCCCCATTAATAGGCATTTAGGATGTTTCCTGTTTTTTCCAAATTAGA
This sequence comes from Spermophilus citellus, assembly GCF_964194105.1. NCBI lineage: Eukaryota > Metazoa > Chordata > Mammalia > Rodentia > Sciuridae > Spermophilus > Spermophilus citellus. Next base: position 87,780,913 of record NC_138184.1, on the reverse strand, counting down.
CATGAGGCCACCATTCTCAGAACATTCTTATGTGTCCTAGTGTCTAATTGCCCCCCCCCCCCCGCAGCCCCCAGTGAAACCTAGGACCTGATACTTGCTAGACAAGCCTCTACCTGAGCCACAGGCCAGCCCCTCCAGCGGCTTCCTGGGATGCACTTTTAGAAGCAGAGACACTGGACCTAAGGTTGCGCACTTTCCAAGCCTGTGAGGCCCGGATGTTTCTCGAACCAGCCTCTGGAAGGTCTTCAGGGAGACCTGCTATGGCCTGAGAATGTGTCCTTGGTGGCAAATCACTTTTTCTGGAGAGAAACCAGCATCCTACGAAATTGGCAGCATTTGTCTCCAGGGACTGGCCGGATGGGTAATTTTTATTTTAATTTTCTTCTTTATTCATTTCTATATTAAATTTTTCTACATTGGGCATGCCTAGCTTTTTATATTATTTTTTCCTCATGAAAGCAATATTAGATTGTTATGAAAACCCAACACATCTGTATCAGTTGGAAAAAAAAAAAACACGCAAGAGAAGTATGTAAAGCAGAAAAAGAGGGCCCCCTGTGTCACCAGAAGCTGCCATATTCTATTCTGTGTGTCCAGCTTTTAGACATGGTCCAGCCCCTGCTGCACATTCATGTTATATGAACTCGCCCCCAAAGAATACTGTCATAATAATTTAAAAAATTAGATTAAGCTCATGTTCTACATTGAGAAAGAACATCAAGTGGGCTCACCCAGAACACGTTTTCTGTTCCTAGCTTTCTTCACTTGACAACACATCTGAGAGATTGTTCCCTACAGGGACAAGGGGGCTGCTTGGCTCTTTGTAATTGCTGTTAACAAATTTCCATTGTGCATAAAACACGTGAGTTATTTGCTTGATTCCCTGTGGATGGACACAGCTTGGTTGATTTGCTGTTATAAACAATGATGCAGGGGACATCTCCCTGACATATGTCGCTGGAGGCCCCTTGGCAATAGGACCAGGCTGAGCAGGCCTAGAAGCTTCAACAGCTTCCTCTCCGTGTCCTCTCTGATGAGGAGACTCCCAGGCAGGGCGACTTGGACTGGGCCATTGTCAGAGTCTGCCAAGCCCTCAGCAGATAATTTTGTGATGGGCCTTGAGACCCCCAAATAAGAATAAAAGTGGGATTCTTCACTCTTCATTAGGACCACAGCTGTGCTTTTCGGTAGTTGTGGAAAAAAAGAGGTCTTTCTAAAATTTTGATAGAAGTAATGTATGCTCATAGAAAAAAAATTAATGCAGGGCTGGGGATGTGGCTCAAGCGGTAGCGCGCTCGTCTGGCATGCGTGCGGCCCGGGTTCGATCCTCAGCACCACATACCAACAAAGATGTTGTGTCCGCCGAGAACTAAGAAATAAATATTAAAAAAAAAATTAATGCAGACACATATAGGGAAGAAAATAAATTATCAAGAGTCCACCACCCAGAATTGGGCCCAGCTAGCTTAACATTGCTTCCAGATTCCTAATGTATTCAGACACGCACACTCCCGGCCCCCACGTTGTGCATGGTGCTTCCTAATCTGCATCTTTTTCACTTAAAATATGTCGTGCACACCTCGGCATGTCTACAAATAGAGCAGAATGTCGCCCCTTCTAAAGGTTGCACAGAAGTTCTGAGCTGTTCCCACATTTATTTACAAACCTCTCTTGGTGGACATCTAGGTCGGTTCAGCTTTTCATCTGATTATAAGCCACCCCCGGATCTTATCTGATGATTTCTTTACAATTAATTCCTAGTAGTACAATTGTAGGATGGTGGAACTTTTCTTTTTCAGTACTGGGGACTGTACCCAGGGATGCTTCGCTACTGAACTACATCCCCAGCCCTTTGTGAAACAGGATCTCTCTAAGTTGGTCAGGGTCTTGCTAAATGGCCTGAAACTTGCCATCCTCCTGCCTCAGCCTCCTGAGTGGCTGGGATTACAGGCATGCACCACCACACCCAGTGGGTCACAGAACTTTTTAAAACAGATTTGATGCATGCAACAAAACTGCCTTTCAAAAAGATGCTAATTTACACCCTCACCAGCTATATATGATATTATCCTGCACCTCGCAAAACTGCTAAGACACTGAATATACTTCCAAATTGCTTTTTAGCCATTTTTATTTCTCCTCCTCATCATCCTATTTCTCATTTTGCATTGCGTGTTCCTATATTTGCTCGTTGTTTTAAAGAGCTGGCAATATATTGCGGTTATTTTTGCAAAGATATGCAAATATTTTTTTCAGTTTTTAATTTGTCTTTAAATTATTTTACTTTTGATTGTGGTAAAATATACATATCATGAAACTTACCCTTTTGATCATTTTAAAGTGTACAGTCCCCGGGGTCTAAAGCACATTCTCTCCATTGTGCAAAACCATCACCACCACCCACCTCGGGAGCCCTTTTGTCACCCCCAGCTGAAACTCTGTCCCATCAAACACTGACTTCCTGGTTGCTTCTCCCCAGCCCCTGGTCACCTCTATTCCACTTTCTGCATCTGATAACTTACACAATAGTGGCCTTTGGTGTGTCTGGCTTATCTCCCTCTGCATTGTGGCTTCAGGGTTCATCTACCTTGTAGCAAGTGTCAGAATTTCTGTCCTTTTTAAGACTGAATCATATTTCACTGCACTCAGACACCACATTGGGTCCATCCATTCCTCTATCCATGACACTTGATTTGTTTCCCCCTTTGGCTGTGGTGATAGGGCTGATGTGAACATGGTTATGCAATATCTGCAGGAGTCCCTGCTTCCAGTGCTCTTAAGTATACACTCAGAAGTGGCTGTCTTTAACTTTTAATGTTGTCTATGAATCTTTGGCACACGGAGGCTTTACATTTTAAAGGATGCATCTATCAATCTTTCTCTGATTGCTTTGGCTCTGGGGTCATTTCTACAGACTATACACTATTTTAAAAGACATCTAGATAAGGGTTCTGTTTATTCATGACTGTGTAACAACATACCCCATAACTCTATGGAGTGAAAAAATAATAAACATTTATATTTGCCTGTGAATCAGGAATTTTCACAGGACACAGTGGGGTCAGCTTGTCTGTGACCCATGGGGCTTCGGCGGAGGCAGCTGGAGTATGGCTAGGAGGCTCACTTCTTGGGTGGCTCACTCATGGGGCTGGTGCTTGTGCCCACTCTTGCTGGAAGCTTAGCTGGGGATCTGCACTGAGGACTTTTCTTGTGATCCTCTCTGCAAAGGTTGTTGGGCTCCCTCACAGCATAGTGGCTGGGTTTCAAGAGTGAGTATCTTCAGAGATTAAGGGAAAAGTATATGATATTTTTGTGACCTGGCCCCAGAAATTGCATAGTGTCACTTTTTCTGTACTCCATTGGTCAGGGAGTCATAAAGCCCAACCCAAGTTCAAAGGAATGGAATGGGGCAGAGCTTCTACCTCTTGATGGAGAAGTTGCAGAATTCCAGAAGAGCATATTTGATGGGAAATACTGTTGCAGACATTTCCAGAAAATGTAATATACTGAATCTGCTGTTTGGCCACAACAGTTTGCATCCATCTCATAGGTAAAATACACCTACAGCCCCCCGAAAAGCCATCCCATTACAGGATTGTGTTGAGGGCCATAGCCGAGTCGGGATGACGCATGGCATTTTTGCCAGAAGTAGCGGTTGAGAGGTGACGCTAGCGAGCCATTAAGATGATGAGTTCTCGAGGAGTTCCCGTTGAGTTCTGGTTGAGCTCTCGTGGGGATTCCTGAAGAGTTCCCATTGATTGGGGAAGTGCTGGAGGAGGGGTTTTCCGGTTGGTGGTTCCTGGAGGAGCCACGTAGGTGGCGTTCGGGAGAGTTCCCGGGGAGCATGTGTGGAGTGTGCTGGTGGAGTTCAGAAATAAAGTTTGTTCCTGCTTCAGTGGCTCGTGATTTGTGCCCAGCCAGACTGCGGCAGGATTGGGCTCAGAATCAAGGACCAGATGCACCCAAGGACCCTCCGGGATGATTCCTTGGGGACAGCTCCTTGAGTGATTTTCTTCCTGAAGACCTATGAAGAGCCAGGGCATCTGGCTCCCACGTGCTGGGCACACAGTGGTGGGACAAGCAGACGGTGGTTGCTCCAGCCACCTCCATCCAAAGAGGAAGGAAAGGGGAGGCTTTCTCCAACCACTGCTCCACAGCAATTTTGAAATCTAGCTGGGCAGGCATTGGCAGGTGTTGCCAGTTCCTTGATTAGAACCCTGTTGTTTCCTGGATATGATTCTGAGCTGACAGCAGTGTTCAAAGAGCAGAAGGTGTTAATTTTGATGTAAGGTAGTTTTTCAATTTTTCTAATAGCTCATCTTTTGCTGCTGTAAGAAGTCTTTGCCTCACCCAAGGTCACAAAATTTTTTCTTTCTCCAGGAATCGTTACATATTTTTAATTTTTTTTTTACATTTAGACAAAGGGCGCATTTTAACCTAACTTTGTATATGGATTGAGGTATGGCATGTCTGCTTTTACCCTTTCAAGTCAGTGTGTATTGCATGAAAAGAAAAGGGATTAGAAAAGAAGAAGTGGCGGGTTGGGGCTGGGGCTCAGTGGCAGAGTGCCTGCCTAGCATGTTCGAGGCACTAGGTTCCATCCTTAGCACCACATAAAAATAAACAAATAAAATAAAGGCATGCTGTCCATATAAAACTACAAAAAAAAAATTTAAAAAAAAAGAAGTGAAATGAGCAAGTGACATGATCATCTATTAGTAAACCTAATGGACAAAAAAAAAAAAAAAAAATGTTCTTAGAACCAGGAAGTGAAGTTAGCAAAGCTACAGGCTGCAAGCTCATCATACAGGTGGTGAACAACTGGAAATTAGAATTTTAAAACACAATTCCATTTACAAGATCATCAAACATAAGAAATGTTTAGGGATGCATCTGTCAAAAGATGTGATGAAAGACTTACAGGATCAAAACTACAAAACTCAGCTGAGGCAAGTTAAAGAGGCTCCAAATGAACAGAAAGGCATGTCCTGTCCATGGGGTGGAAGACACAACACTGTCAGGTGTCAAGTGCCTCCATAAGGAACAAGGGGTCAACTGCCATCCTGATAGAAGTCCCAGGAGGATTTCTTTTCTTTTCTTTTCTTTCTTTTCTTTTTTTTTTTTTTTTTTTTTTTTTTTTTTTTTTTTTTTTTTTTTGGTGAGCTGATTCTAAAATTCATATGGAAACTAAGGTGATGGGGAAGTATTTAGGATGATGGCGAGCCCCAGAGACCTGACACCACCTGATTTCAAGACTTATTATAAAACGACTCTCTTCAAGATAGTGTGGTGTTGGTGTAAAGATAGGCAAATAGATCAATAGAGCAGAATAGAGAGTCCGTAAACGGATGCATGCATACATGAATAACCGATTTTAGTCAAAGGCGCAAAGTCAATTCAGTGGAGAACAGATAGTCTCTTGCCGATTTTGAATTAGATTGCTTGTTTTATGATAAAATAGAGTTTCTTTTTAAAATTGAATTTTGAGAGGTAATTTTTTGAGAGTTTTTTTAAATCTATTTATACTGGAAACTGGTCTTTCATAAACCATGTGTTTTGCAAATATTTTCTCCTGGCATGTAGTTTCTTATTTCATTTTCTTTAAAAAATATCTTTATTTTATTTCTTTATTTTTATGTGGTGCTGAGGCTTGAACCCAGGGCCTCACACATGCCAGGCAAGCGCTCCACCACTGAGCCATATCCCCAGCCCCTCTTATTTCATTTTCTTAACCATGTATTTGAAAGAGTAGAAGTTCTAAATTTTTATGAAGTCCCATTTATCTGTCTTTTTCCTTTTGTACCATGTGTTCTTGTGTTCTGTATAAGAAATCCTTGCCAAACCCAAGTCACAAAGACTTTCTTCTATGTCACCTGGAGTTTCAGAGTTTATACTAGGTCAATGATCCAGTTCAAGTCAATTTCCTATGGAGAGCCAGGGATGACCTTTTGTTTTGTTTTGTTTTTGTTCTTTTTGCATATGGATGCCCAGTTGTTCTAGGGCTACTTATTGAAAAGAATATCCTTTCTCTGTTGAATTGCTTTTGCACCTTGGTTGAAAATCAATTGACCATGTATGAGTGGGTCTATTTCTGGACTCTCTATTCTACCCCATTGATCTATGTGTCTATCCTTTCACCAATACCACAGTCTTGATAACTGTCATTTTAGAATAAGTCTTGAAATCAGGTAATAAAAGCCTGAAGACTATTCTCAGTTGTAAGAGGAAAAAAATGGGTATCTAGAGAGACTGGGGATGGGAAACAGTTCTATTTCCAAGCCCAGCAGTTCCTGGCTCCTTTATTTTAGTTCACTTCCCTCCTTTTACATTTTATCACAGGTGGCAAGAAAGAACCAGATGATACTTCAGATCTTCTCTTATACCAGAATACAGTTCCTGTTTTCCATGTTACCACAGATAACAGATTTTCTGCTACCACGTAACAAAGACCCTCTTTCCTCCAGTTCCCAGTAATCTGGAGCTTAGGTGTGCACTGACCTCCTCCTCTGGGCTCTACAGATTGAGTATCTCCAAGGCCCTGAGCCGTCTCAGATGCGCATTCAGTGGAGCAGGTGCCCGACCAGCAGAGGGCGCTGAGGCTGCCCAGGCATCCCTTTCACAGCCTCTCAGGACTGGGCTTGGGGTCTCTGCATAGCTCGGGCTTCCTCCTGGCATGGTGGTCTTGGGTGCTCAGACTGCTTACCTGGAGGCAGAAGACCTTAAGAGTGATTGTTCTCGCTCACAAGGAGAAAAGGGCACGGAAGACCTGGCCTTGGAAGTCACCTGTGGACAGAATCCACATCCACTTTGCTCTATGGGCCCAGGCAACCCCAAACTCAAGTTGGGGGACAGGGACTCCTCCTCTCAACAGGGGATTGGCCGAGTTCCACAAGTGCATTTGAAAATAAGAGAGAGGGCTTGTGGCCACTTTGGAAAATACAGTCTAACATGGTATGGAAACCTCTCATTTATGAAAAAATTTTTCCTTATGCCTAACTACAAAACAAACCAAAAACCCTCCAGTGTCCTATTTCATCTTTCCTGACGCTTTCTCCAGGGATTTAGGTATCAAACCCAGTGGCTCAGGCAGGCTCATCTCCTATAAAGTGGGAAGAATAATACCTTCCTGACAATCTGGAATAAAGATAAATAGTTGAAATGGTTTATGGAATAATAAAGGATGGGATTCTTGAAACTGGGAAGAGGGAGGCCACCTCAGTTTACCACGGATCCCACATATGATCCAAATGCCTGCACAGGGGAGAGGGAGTTTGTCTTTGACCCAAGGCCTGGACTGCAGTGTTGACTCCACCAGTTCCACAGCCCACCAAATGCCAGGGGCCCAGTTCTCCACTGGCTCTGGACTCTGTCTTAAAAGGCCACCTCCGTCTCTCAGGGCCTAGAGACACCCAGAGGATTTCTACATTCCCAGCTTGCACCGCACTGCTCCCAGTAACCCGGTCCAACCCTCCCCAAGGGCTCAAGGGCTTCTGGGAGTGGCTGAAGTCTAAGCCAATCAGGAGACTCCGCATTCCTTGGCCACTGTGACTGGTCCAACAGGATCATGTGACCCAGGCTTGGATCCAATCAGAGTAAAGCCTGGTGTTTTGTACATAATGCCGGGAAAAGACACTTTTGTCCTGCTGGATTCCTAAAAGGAAGGTGCTGTGGACAGCTGTCCGCTGCAAAGGGACACTGCCCGGGAAGTGAACCACTAAGGAGGAAATGGAGGAAACAGGAATCAAATCTCATCTTTTCAGCCCTGGATAAATCTGCCTCCTCATTCTTGGCTATTCTGTCCCCTCATAAGACTGTTCAGTTGTGCTTTTAGAGTTTTATTCTGCTTTTATCTATGCATAAGCTAGTATAGTTTATTATTATTTTCTGCTGCTTGAATCACAACTTTCTAGTAGATACTGTGAATTTAATAGACTTTATATGGGATTTTGTAAAGGAAGGAGTTGACTTGGACAGCGACTTTCTACTAATGATATCCTACTTGCTGGTGCAGTCTCCCCCACCCCCTTTTTTATCTCCAATTTGTCCTTGAAGTTCAAATTCCTTTTCCTCTATTATATAGAACACATTATTTATTCTTCCTGTAGTGCTATTTGGTACCTTTACCAGGGAAGAAGTCCACATTTGATTCAGTTCTTGGCAATATATTTTTCCAGACCAAAAGCAATTCCCTTCCTAAGAAAGAGTCAGGTACCACTGATAAGGAAAGGTAGTAGGAGGCAATGTCGGGGCAGCCACTGTGGTTGCCCACTAACAAGACACCTCTCTCCCTTCCTTGCTGGCAAGATCCTAAAGTTATTCAGGTATTAAAGGAAGGTGAACTCATCAACTGGCCTTCAATGTGGGCATGCAATCCATGGTGGACAGCAAGGTTCAAGAAGCAATTTCTGGGGCCTTCTGGGGGAAGTTTTTCTCCTCTGATAAGAGGAGAGCATATTATAGGAGACTCTCTTTCCTCCAAGCTTCCAATTGCTTCTTCTGAATGCAGTTGTATGAGGATGTGATATCTGGAGCTGTGGCACCTATTTTGCTAACACAGGAAGGCAAAGGGAATAACAGAGACACTGGACTAGTGCTTTCAGTATTGTTAAACCTTAGCACTAAGCCTGGGAGCCACCTCCTCCAGACTTCTTGTTATATGAGAACTATCAACCCCCTACTCATTTAGGACAGGGTTTAGCAAGTGTTTTCTAAAAAGGGCCACATAGTAGATATTTTAAGTTTTGAAGCCAGATGGTCTCAGTGAGACTACTCACTCTGCATTTGTATTATGAAAGCACCCATAGACAATATGCTAACAAATGGGTGTGACTGTGTTCCAACAAAACTTTATTTAAAAAAAATGGGCAACATGTCAAATTCCCAGTGGGCCATAGTTTGCTAACCTCTGTGTTGGCTGGATTTACTGTTGCTGGCCCAACGCAGGTCTAACAAAGCATGAATCGGCTATCTCGGCTGGAGGCCTCTCCCCCCAGCACATTTGTTGGCAGCATTCACTTATTTTCTTCCACCAGCATTCATTTATTCAACAAGCATCCATTAAGCACCTACTGTGTGTCAGGAACTGTTCGATGTTGGGGCTATGATGGGGAATGTTGGACACTGACCTTAGGGAGTTTTATCATGTAACAGCAGGAGTCACGGAAGACTTCCAGGAGGAGGTGACGACTGAGTTAGCCCCAAGGGATGAGTAGGCGATGGTAGCAAAGTATGTGGACCTGGACAGGTAGGAGGTCACTCCCTGGAAAGATTCTGAGGTAGGAGAAGACTCGGCACATCTGTGGCTGGAATGGAGAAGGTGAGGGAAGGAGTGAGGGGATGGAGGTTGGAGAGGTCACTTGATGGCCTACCAGCTCCTAGGTGGCCTTGTGGGCCATTATCTTTTACGCTGATTGAGCTGGAGCGATGGACGGCTTAGAGCAGAGGAGGACATCAGCTTACTGATAGCTGCCTAGGCTTGGGGGCAGGAGAGGAGAGAAAGAGGAGAGGGCCTTGAGAGATCCCGAGGAGGTCAAAGACAGGACTGGAGGACAGAGCAGAGGAGGGAAGTGTCAAGGTGCTGTGCAGAGTTCTGGCTCTTGATGTTTTGTTGCATTATTATTTAAAGATATAGAGTTAGGGCAGAGGGGGAATCAGGGAGGGTTTTTGAGGCCTTTGTGCAGTGCCTTTGACCCAAGGAGGAGAGCAAGCAGTGGAGAGGCATTCAGACTTGGTCCATCCTCCAGCTTTGCCTTGTGTTTGTCCTGAAAAATTCACTGCGTTAATTGGACTTCATGATTATCTTCATTTAAAGCATTAGATAAAATCTATAAATGTCAAGACAGAAAGTGCAGGAAGGTAATGGGGATCATCATAGAGGCCAGGAAGGCCACCCAGCCTCCCCTAATTGCAGACTGTGGAGGGGAACGTGGCCCAGGAGCTGCACCAGAACTGCCAAGGAAGCTGAGCCTCCACCAGGCACCAGGAGATCCCTGGGTGCCCAGAGGGCCCCTGAGGCCTGGTCCACACACTCGACTCACCTATGTTAATATTTATCAACGTTGTAGATACACTGACTTTAAAAGTCAGTCCTTAGATCAGCTATGATTACACATGGCTACAAGTAACAGAAAATCCAATCGCTGATACATAAACTGTCAGAGTTGATTGGAATGTATCTGCTCTGATTCTCAACTGGAGGTCCAGAGGTGAGCTGTTGGTTAAGTGGCTCAGCAGCAGCAGGTGAGAATTTTCTTTAATTTTCTTGATCTTTCCCTCATGGCAACAAGATGGCTGCTGTGACTCTCCCTTTGGGTTCCTAACAGGAGAAGTTAGTAATTACTTTCCCAGAAATCCCCAGCAGGTTTCCCATTATGTTATTGGCCCGACGGTGTCCTGTGACTATCATCGACTGCAAAGTGATAGGAAGTCTGGAAAGGTGAGAGTTTTTCCTTTTTAACCTCCATAGTAGCAAGTCAAGGAAAAGGAAGTTGGGATGCGTGTTGAGCAGGACAGGCAACAGCACGGCTGTGGTCCCTATCCCACCTCTTCTTACCCTGAATTCATGCTTTCCTGATACAGTCACTTTCCACTCTTAAGTGTTCCCTTTCCTCTGTTTTTGTTCCTCCCTAACCAATATGTGTATGGTGTTACTTATTATGTGTGTGTGTGTGGGGGGGTTCCATTCAGGTAACTACTGTCTTAATTCTAGAAGGTAAGGGCCACCTTCCCTCATCACTGCTCCCACCTCTTACACATGCCACCCACAGCTACTAACTTCCCCACCACATTCCAGGTATAGCTTAATGCTGTTTAAATATTTCATTTGTATTTTATACTTAAAAAATGTTCAATCAACAAACACTACCTTAGGTATTCAAGGTCAAAATCAACAGTGACAAAACACATTGACAACACATGCCCTGACAGGATGGACGCAAATAGCACTTCACCTCTGGGGCTTCCTTACAGTGCCCACAGCCCGGGCCACCTGTGAGCAGAGCCTCAGACAGACCTCACTTGAGGACAGTCTACAAAACATTCAGCCAGGCAGCTCAAGACTGTCAAGGTCGTCAGAAACAAGAAAAGCTTGAGAAAGTGTGATAGCCACCAGCAACCTAAGGAGACATGATAATGAAGTTCAGTGTAGATTTCCTGAATTGGATCCTAGAACAGGAAAAGATGGTGGGGAAAACTGAGGAGATCTGAATTCACCATGGGCTGCAATTGATGATAATGTATCAGTGTTGATCCATGGACGGCAACACAGTGACCGTATCAATGTGAGACGCCAATGATGGGGGATGGTATGGAGCACACGGGGGCTTTCCGAACTGTTTGTACTATCAATTTTTCTGTAATTCTAAAATTGTTCTGAAAAAGTCCATTAAATATTTAATTAATATTCAATATTTATATTATGATTCTTTATATTATTTACAACTGGGCTATTTTTTGTACCCTGACTACGATATTTTGTTTTTCTTAGAGTTAGCAGTTGCCTCTTTTTTAAAAAAATCTTTTTGTGTTCTTATTAATAACTCATCCCAGCCTGTTTTTTATTACCATAAATCTCATAATATACTTAAGTACATTGAGTAATTCATCAATTTAATTTTTCAGCTCATAACAATACTCCATTTTCTTCTTTATTATATATATAAAATTTTAGTTGTAGTTGGACACACACATTTATTTTATTTATTTATTTTTATGTGGTGCTGAGGATTGAACCCAGAGCCTCACATGTGCTAGGCGAGTGCTCTACCGCTGAGCCACAATCCCAGCCCAAAAGAGGATATTTTAAAATTAAAAAAAAAATTTTTTTAAATCTTTAAAAAAAATCTCTATTTTAAGCTGGAGAAGACTATGGAATTTCTAAGAGAAGGAATAGAAACTGAACTCACCTCTACACACTGAGGTGTCCCTTCTTTCTGGCACTAGCTCTTCTCTCCGCATGCCTTTGTGGGCTGCAGTGTGGAAATCAACAGAACATTGGACTTTTCTGCATTTGGCCATCTGCAGTTTTAGGGCTTCCTTTGAGACTGACAATAATAATCATGGCTACAATTTCTGGATCCCCATCTGGGTGCCAGTACAGTGCCACACTCTCACACATGGGATCTCATGTGACCTGTGAAAGCACTCAGTGAATCTGTCACCTTGGGTGGGGCCCGAGTCCCTTCCAGGGAGGAGCCATCCCCAAGGTCCTTGTTTCACAGCTGCCAATTTTGTTCATTTACTTCCCTATCTAGCCCTCTAGAAGCCACCTAGGTTTGGTACCCCCTTGGGCTCTCCACTACAGGAAAGACTATGTCCCCAATCCCAGAGGAAAGATGACCTGTCCCGAGTAGCTGAAAGCACTCATCCTTCAGGACTCTGCCCGGGGTTCCCTCTTCCTCCTGAGGGCTGGGTGTGATGACAGCTGTCAAGAGGGGTCAGGCGTGGAGGTGGGAAGCTCTCCAGACCCAGAGAGGGGATTAGAAGCAATGGCTCCAGGGCTGGGGCTGGGGCTGGGGCTCAGCGATAGAATGCCTATCTCACATGCGTGGGGCACTGGGTTCGATCTTCAGCACTCCACAAATAAATAAAATAAAGGTTTCATTCCCATCGACAACTAAAAAGAAGAAGAAGAAGTAATGGCTCCAGGGCTGGGGCTTGCCGGGGCCTTGCTCCTCTCAGGCCATCTCCTCTGAGCCTCAGGCTTCCCTAGAGAGCCACGGGCAGCACCTACTGTGTGTCTCACCTGTTGTCAGGTGCCGGAGTGTCCGCCCCATGAGCTCACATGCCTCTGGTGTTTTCCCTGTCCTGTGTTTCCATGTGGTCCTGGAGTCAGCTCAGTCTAGACCCAAGCACCTACTCTGTGCCAGGCCTCTGGTAACATCTTGGTGCTTCTCAAGCCTCAGTCTTCGAGCTCCTCTTCACAGTTCTTTGAAACTTCCATCCGTGCTACTTATTTGTCTTTGACTTGACTTCCTGTTCCGTTCAATACTTTTACTTTGAGAAGGAACTTCAGAGCACTGCCAACCATGGAAAATCAGCCAAAAGCAGATGGTGGAAGAAACTTAGAGCTGGTATGTTTATAAGCACCTACTATGTGTCAGGCAGTGGGTACACGATGCATATTAGATAAAAACTGTGGTTCTGTGCTCCCCTGTATCAGCCTCTGGCACCCCAGTGAGGTATACACCTGGGGCCATGCGACCTTCCCTCCTTCACAGGGGTCATTGCTGTCCCTGCTCTGCAGATGTGGAATCCAGGGCTCCCAGAGGTGAAGGGAACGAGGAAAATCTCAAGGAGAAAGTGTTGGGCACCAAGCCCCCACCCCAGAAGAATCATTAAAATCCCTCTGCCTCACACTGAAACCTCATGACTTTTAACATTTTATATGTAAATCAGGCTTTTATAGGGTGTGAGGTCTGCCTTCCCAGCCATAGAAGAGAGATTTCGGAACTCTGTAAAGATTTCTGCAAGTGACACAGCCCGGGTCCCTCTGAGAAGCCCAGCCTGCCGGGCTCAGAACTCCTAGACCTGAGCAGCATTGATCTGGGCGCCCGCACCCCACGTGTGCCACATGACGGATCGCTGGACGGCGACAGCATGGCTCCGACACTAAAACCATATGAGTCCATATGGAGCGCGGGGCGGGGGTGGGACTCCTGGCCGGCTCCGGCTGCAGATGGCCATGTATAATTCACCGCTCGCGAGGCGCTGCATCTGCGCCGCTGCTCATTCTTCAGTTGTCAGACAGACGCGAGCCCGAGCCTCTTATTTTATAACACAGATCTGCCAACGGGAGCGGGGAGGGGGCCGGGGGAGGCAGGGCCGCTGCCAGGAGAACTCAGAAATAATTTGGGGGAGAACATTCGGCCTGTCAGCGAGGACAGAAGCCCGGCCCAGGCGGTTCCCTGAGGGCTCCCAGGAGGCCCCGCCTGAGGAGGCTCCTGGAAGGGAGGGGTGCTCCCCGGCCTCCGCCCTGGGCCTCACCCCCGCACTCTGGGGCGACCGACCGGGAGCAGCCCTGCGGATGAGCCAGGGTCAGGTGTCAGCACAGCGAGGCTAGGCTTGGGGTGGGGGTGGGGGGCTCAGGCTTTCCTACAGATGGTCCTGTTGTCCCTTGTCAGATTGGAGCAGGGTGGTGACAAGATCTAGCAGCGCTTCCTTCTGAACCTTTTCCTGACCCTTCTGAGCTAGATCAGGGACCTGCTCCCCAGGTTGGGGCCACCTGCACAGTTTTGGTACCAACCATGGCTGAAAGCTTTTTTATTTTATTTATTTTTTAAGATGCCAGAGCTTGCTGCGACCTGGTGTGGGACAGGCTCGAGTCCCAATCCGTTGAGGTCACTAGGAGCAAACAGGATAGAGAGGTGGTGGGTAAACTCCCAGCTGCTCACCCTCCTGAGGCCACTGTGTGTGTCCAGCACATTCCCCAGAAGGTCCCCGGAGGGTCGAGCCCCAGCCCCCCACAGCATAAAACCTGCCTAACTTCCTCACTCACCCGAGGACACCTCCCCACATCCATGTGCTCTCAGGTTCTTGCCTCCAGGTCTGTATTAGGAACCAACAGTAAGACAGAGACCCTCTTCTGTGCATCCTTAGAATCTCAGTTTCTCCCTGTGCTGGCTTGGAAGCTACTCCGTGGCCATCACATGTTTAGTTTTCTGGCTCTCTGTAACTCTGTGGGGACAGGAACTGTGTTCCTCATGGTGAACCCACTGCCTAACACATAGTAGATGCTTATAAACTTACCAGCTGTAAGATCTTTGATGAGTCACTTAACACCTCTCAGCCCGACTACGCCCTCATTTCTAGCAATTGGACAGTGATCTGTGCCTCGTCGGCTTCATGGGACTGTCCTGAAGATCCAATAAAAGGAAGATGGAGAGAAATCACGGTGACTGCTCATAGGCTCAGCCAAAGAAAGAACTTTTGCAGGACAGAATTTCCAAAAGTGTCCCACTCTGCTGGGTTATCATGAGTTAATTTTGGATAGTACCCACAAGCAATTTTATTTGAGCAATTATATATGTATTTGAATAAAACTTGAAAAAAAAAGGCAACCCATCAAAAAAAAATATAATTGAGAGGGATGTATTTGGCCCCAACCAATTGAAAAACAATTGTAGGATAAGCAAGTTGTTAAATTTGACAAGTTTAATTTTCTCAGGTAACAAAACTTTCAGATATCAGCAGTCTGAGGTTAATGCAGATCTCCAAGGATGCTGTCAAATACCAAGGCTCTTTGTAGCTTCCTGCTTTCATCCTTAACAGGAGGCTTTTATCCTCATGCTCTCCACTAGGTTGCTCTACCTCCAGGCATTGCGTCATCATTCCAGGCAGGGGGAATGGAAAGGAAGAAGGGAAAAGGCTGTATCAGATAAGGATGCCCACGGACAACCACTAGAATCATCAACATCATCAATTTTTAAATCAGAAAAACAAAACACTCTCAGGATCTTCTCCATTATTAGACTTCTTCTCACAATGTATGGAGAAAAGTATGTTCTCAGGCCCCTCCTCACCACTTGGGAGTCTGAGAAGGCATTTTTAGTTAGGGACTTTGCTTGCCTGTCCAAAAACTTGTGACTTCAGTAGGAGCTCAGGAAACTAAAAGGAATCAGTTTAAAGGACAATATCAAGCAGTGATCCCACTGGCATCGTGTTTGAGAAACTCCACCTCTTTGCTTTATGCTCCTGTTCTTATCTTTATTTCTCAGAATTGTACTTTTGGTTTTGACTCTTTCCTTTCCCTCTGGTCATCATGACTGTGACCTACTTGAGGACAGGGGTGAGCTTCAGCCAACGCCGTTTCCCTGACACGGAGCCTGGCACCAGGCAAGTGGAACCCACATGGCTATTTATGGCTGTGCTTATTAGTCACCCGTGGTGAACTGGCATTTTGGATCAAGTGTTATGATTTTCTCCAAAGAAAAAAAGAATAAAATACATTATACTAGGCGAAGGACACTGTTACGGTTTAGATATGAGGTGTCTCCCAAGAGCTCCTGTGTCAGGGCAGGAATGTTCAGAGGTGAGGTGACTGGACTGTGAGAGCTGCGACCCAGTCAGCACCCTCATTTGAATGGACCCACGGGGTGGGAACTGTAGGCCGTGGGCTGTGGCTGGAGGAGGCGGGTCACTGGGTCACGCCCTGGAAGGGCACATCTCCCCTGCGGCCCCTCTTCCCTTGCCCTCTCTACTTCCTGGCTGCCAGGAGGGGAGCAGCTTTCCTGGCTGGGCCCTTCCCTATGATGTGAGCCCCACCTCGGGCCCAGGGCAATGTGGTCAGCCATCTGTGGACTGAGACCTCTGAAACCATGGGCCCCAAATACGCTTTTTCCTCTCTAAGTTGTTCTTATCAGGTATTTTGGTGATGAGATATGGACTAACAGACACAAAAGAGTAGATTCTGCCTCATCTCCTTCTCTACAGAGCTGTGGAGTAAGCTAAACCAACCTATGGTGAGAAAAATCAGGATAGTAGTGGGTGCTGGCCCAGGAGAGTAGGGTGGGTGTTCACAGGGAAGGGCCCCAGGGAACTTCCTGGGTTTGGTGATAGACCTCAGCCTCCTGAATCACTGGGATTACAGACGTGTGCCACCATGCCTGGCTCTACAACTCATTTTGAACTGGAGAGAGAGAGGGGGAGAGAGAGAGAGAGGGAGAGAGAGAGAGAGAGAGAGAGAGAGAGAGGAAGAGAGAGAGAGATAGATATGCATTGAATGATGAAGAGATTGATTATCACATAAAACACACTTAGCACCAATGTTAATTATAGAATGGAGAAGGTGGGCTCGGGAATCTTCACAACTCTTTCTACATTTTTGGAATTATTCTCGTAATAACATTCTGGTTAAAAGACCCCCCAATCCCTCAACAACACTGAAGGGTGCCGTGTCAGTTTGCTAGGGCTGTTGTAACATGGTGCCACAAACTGAGGGGCTTCGTGGTCAGCAGCGTATTGTCTCAGGGTCTGGAAGGCTGGGAACCAGGGGCGGAGGTCTCTGCGGGGCTGTTCCTTCTGAGGCTCAAGAATGGTTCCTCCCTCTTTCCTGGCTGCTGGTGTTGCCAGCCCTCCTCAGCATTTCCGGGTGTGTAGAGGTGTCACCCTTGTCCCTGCTTCTGCTTTTACATGGCATTTTCTCTGCGCATCTGTCTCTGTCCATGAGGTACCTTTTGATGAGGACACCAGTCACATTGGCTAAAAGCCTCTTGGTAAAATGCCCACATATTGGGTGAAATGACCTCATTTTAATTTGATCCCATCTATGAAGACCCTATTTCTGGAGAAGGCCACATTTAGAAGTACCAAGGTTTAGGATTCCCACATCATTGGACACAGTTCAAACCATAACAGATCCATTTGCTGCCTGAACTCAGTTTAGGTAAAAAGTAACTATGGTGACATTTATGGTTTGGCTATGAGGAGTCCCCCTAAGCTCCTGTATCACGGCAGGAATGTTCAGAGGCAGGGCGATTGGATAGTGAGAGCTCTGACTCACTCAGTGCATCCCAGTCTGAATGGGCCAACAGGGTGGTGGCTGTGGGCAGGCGTGGCAAGGCTGGAGGAGGGTCTCTGGGCTGTGCCTTGGAAGGATGCACCTTCCTGTGGCTCCTCCCCTCTCCCGGCCTCCCCACCTCCATGGTGGAGCAGTCCCCCCACACACACACCTTCTGTCCTGATGCTCCGCCTCACTCCAAGCCCAGAGCGATGGAGTCGGCCCACTGTGGACTGAAACTCTCACAACCTTGAGCTCGAGATGAACTTGTCCTCCTCTAAGTGGTTCCGTCAGGTGTTTTGGTCACAGCGTTGGAAAGCCGACCAGCACAAGGATCCACTCGAGGTTTAACATTATATTGGCTAAAACTTGCTGTCCGGTGTCTCCACCAGAACCCTCTCCATTGGCCATGTCTTAGCAGGTTGTGAGGGTGGATTTATATCAAGAAAGGGGACAACTGTCCCTGAACCTTTCCTGAGGCCTTTCCCTGTCCTGGTGCAGTGTGGACGCTGCAGTATGGATGCTGAGTCAGGGTCTCAGAGGCAAACAGAAGCCACCATCAGGGAGGAGGGTCTGAGCATCAGGGAGGGGGCAGACAGCCAAAGTCACCCAGAGCCAGGCCAGGGAGGGTTTCACTATGACCACTGACCACAGGCGGCCAGTACCACTGACCCTACATTGTTGGCTGCCCCCCATCTGCCCTTGGAAGCTGGACATGGCTTCCCTTTCTGAGAACCTGATGGGATTCTTCCTTGGGCTGGTTTGTCTCTCAGCTCCCAGTTCTTAGCCCAGGGCCTGAGGACCTGATTGGGACAGCCCAGATCATATGACCTATGACATAACTACTCCTGGGAGAGCAAATGCCGGTTTCCAACTCCAAAAGAGGGTCGAGGGCTCTGCCTGCCCATTTTGCATGACTGATAACACCAGGAATTGCCAGAATGCAGAAAGGGACTTCAAACGCCAGGTAAAAAAAGAAGCAGTAGATGACCCTCATGTCATTTCTCTTGTTCAGCCCTCAGAGTAACTCTGTGCAGCATCAATATGGTGATTGTCATTGGCCAAGAAAACAGAGGCTCTTTGTAGCTTGGTGACTCTCTCTGGGTCACACAGATCAATAGTTTTCACCAAGATTCCAGTCCAGGCAATCGGTGACATTGTCCAGAGCCACCAGATGCACAATTCCAGGTGGGGTTGGTGGGGACATTCACACTGAGCTCTGGAGTTGTGCCATTGGCAGCCCCAATCTATCTCCCAGCCAAGGAACCTGGAAGATTTTGTCCACTGATCTAACATGAGAAGATCAAAACTTCTTGAACTCCGAGCAGGAGGAAGTGGGTCTCATTCCCATGAAGTCACTTTAGTCAACGTCTTCCCTGGCCCAGCTTTTGTGAACAGGGTCAGGAGTCTACTGATAAGCAAGACCCTGTCTACATTGTCCTCCTGTTGTCCCAGGAATCTTCTTGTGTGAGAAACAACCGCAGACCTTAGTGGCTGGATACAGGGACCCCTGGGTTGCATGGTGTGGCTTTCTGCATGGGTTGGTCGCATAGGCAGGGCTTAGCTGGGTGAGTCTTCTGTTCCATGTGGTGCAGAGATTTCTCGGGGTGGTCTGTCTGGAGGGTCCACTCCCATGTCTGGTGCCTTTCTGCAGCTGCCTGGAAGGCTGGGCTATGCAGGGGGTCCCTGGCTGAAGCTCCACCACCTGGCCTCTCTCCATCATGGTGATTATCACACTGGTTCAAGAGGACAGCACAGAGACCCCCCACACTTCCTGATGGACAAGCCGCCAAAGAATTTGCAGTCATATTTTAAAACCGCCACATGCATCCAGAGAGGATCATCTGCAACCTGGCTTGTTCCTCTGTAAGCAGGGAGAAGAGGAAAGAAATTTCCAATTTCTGCATTAACCAAGAGAAAAAATGCAATCAACAAACACATTGAACACCGTGACCTCAGGCAACAAGGGCTGCTTGGGCCACAGACAGCTGAGAGAGCCAGCAGACACCAAGTCTTCCCACTGGACGTTGCTACGGCTGACTGTCCCCCTTCTGTCCCATCTCAGTCCCCGACCTTTTGATTTTGAGTATTGCCATTCACCCTTCCAGATGGTTCCTCCCATCTCTGCTCTGGCCAGACCTCCCGCCCTGGGTCTCCGGCTGAACAAACTATCTTATTTAGGGACAATGGAAGCCTTTGTCATTTCTCCTTCCCGGGGTGGGCCACACTGTCTGTACGAGAATCCAGATTACCCTTGTGGGCCTCGCTGGCGATTACCTCTGAGCATCTCATCCTCCCAACCTCTCCTGGAAGGCGCAGGGTGAATCAGGGCTGCACAAAGGGAAGAATGTTATCGCGGGGAGCCAGGACGAGCCCGGCTTGGCTCGGTTGCAGAAAACACACTTCACTCATGCAGAACACGCCAAATTGAAAAGATCGCGGGTTAATCAAATCCTTTTCTCCTCTGTTTTTATCAAACTCAAGAGGGGCTGGCCTATTAATTAGAAACGCTTTTTCATGTAAAACACGGGTGCTTTGGAGATAAGGAGGGAAGACCCTTGATTCCGCCCGCACAATGATGTTTCAGTTATTTCATTACAAGACGCCACATTCATTGCTGGCCCCGCGGACACAGCACACACCTCCCCTTGTTCTCCTGGCAAAAGTGCCTGCAATTCGGAGAGTTTTCCTACCAGCGAGAGACTTTATTTTACCAGAGTGTGGATGCTTTGGGGATCCCAGATGTGTAGACAGCATTAACAGAAACATGTAGGCTTGGGTCCTGAGTTGTCCCACATGGTAGCCACCAGCCTGTGGCTCTTTAAGTTAATTAAAAGAAAAATTCAGTTTCTTGGTCTCACAAGCCACATTTCCAATACCCAATAGCAGATTTGTATACTAGAGAGCACCAATGTGGAGCCCTTCCATCATTCCAGAAAATTCTACGGGACAATGGAACTTCTTTCAACAAACCTGAAAAATCTATTTGTCACTTGGGGGAAGAAAAATTAGAAAGACTTCCACTGATCCATCCCCTTTACTGGAAAACAACAACAGCAACAAAATACCAGCTACACAATGAACATCTCTAATCCCAAATCTGAAATGCTTCAAAATCCAAAACTTTTGAGTGCTGACATGATGTCACGATGGTTCAATGGACATAGACTTTGTCTTATGCACAAAATTACCAAAAATACGGTATGGTGTCAGCTATGTGAATAGATATGTATGAAACATAAGTGAATTTCACATCATGACCTGGGTTTCATCCCCAAGATATCTCATTATGTATATGAAAATATTCCAGGATCTGAAACTCTCCAGTCCCAATCATTCTGGATAAGGAGTACGGAAACTGCATATCTCTGCAGGGACCCTTGTTGGCCGTCTCTGCCCAGCATTTGTTCCCTTTCTTTTGGCAAAAGCTCGCTGATTTTCCTTCTAGGAGTCACCCTCTCCAACTCTCTGACCCTGTGGCTCAGCTGGGGTTGATCTTCTAGTCCAGCCCTGAGCAGGTCCAGGACTGAAGCCCCATCAATCATACTACACTTCTCCATGGCCATGGCGACAATGATGTTGGCCCAATAGGAGTGACCCCTGGGATATCAGCTAGGAAGGGCACTTGCCAGGAGGTGCTGGCAGCTGTCATAACTTACCCAGAGAGGGGTGGCCTATAAACAACCCCACTGCAGAAGAAAGCAGGGCTGAGAGAGGGGAGAGGGAGGAAAGGGTGCTGGTGACATGGTAGACCTCGGGGATGTAGCCACATTAAATGACAGATCCACTCTTGAACTTTCCCAGCTCTAGGAGCCCCCAAATATCCTTGTGCCGAGGCCAGTTGGAATTGGCTTTCTGTCACTTATGGCCAAAAGATGCCTGATCATCTGTCCTCTGAGAATGGTGAGCCTTTTGCAAAAGGAAAGGAAGCTGTTTTTTCTCTTTAGACGCATTTTTATTCTCAAATGGCTATGAAGAGCCATGTTAGATATAGGCAGTATAGGTTCCAGATGGGTCTCTGGCTCCTACCAGGCTGACCTGATCAGACTGAGGACCCCCCCCTCCCGGCCCCCAGGACCAGGTTCTCAGGCCGAGGCTACACCGGTGGTTCTCTTTGCTAAGAACTTGGATACAGCTGAAGCAGGGACAGATGGAGCACTGAACAGCCCTGCTGAAAACACTCTGCTGTCACTCTGCCTAAGACCCAGATCCTTTTGAAACAAATCCACCTGTGACTTTGAGCTGGCTTAAGTAGGTGTCTGTCCCTGACAACCAGGTATGCCTGGCTAAGAGACTTTCAAAGGTCTGAAAAAGATTTTTTTTTTTTAATTTGGACCAGCTAATTCTATTTCTAGGGCTTTATTTCCAGAAAAGAATTGAGTTGTGTGAACAGGATTTAGCTATGTGGACATTTAAAAATACTCTTCTGCATCTTAGTAAAAAATTGGGAGGACCCTAGATATGATTACAGAGGGTCAGTTCAACACATTCTCAGGCACAATTTTATGCACTCAGTATTTGCTAAGTAAATGAATGAATAAGAAATTGCCATGCCATTAAATTGGAGTAATATATTTATTAACATGGAATAGAGTCATGAAATATTAAATGAGAAAAATGTTCAAAGAAAATGATATATTCTGTATGATCCCAAAATTTAATCAGAGAATCACCATATATTTGCATATGCATCAAAGAAGGATTGCAAGAATAGGGTTTCGTGGGGTTTTCTGGTTTTGTTTTGTTTGTTAACATTTTCTTCTCTTTGCTTAGTTTTCGTTTTGATTTTTGGTAAGAACAGTGATCATCTTATCAGAAAATGCCAGCTTCATCCTGCCTCATCTAAAATAGTCAAATGGTGTTGTTTAAGTCAAAACAGCATTAAACCTTCCGGTGATCTGGGATTAACAAGCAAGAATCTTCACTTCATTTTGACAATCGTGGTGTGAGCAGCACACTCAGGAAAAGGCATCAGGCCTCCCTCACGCTGCTTTTAGGAGTGAAGACCCCAGAGTCCACGTTCCTGCTCCCCCACTTCCCGGGTGGGTCATCTGGGGCAGGTTGCAACACCTCATTAGGCCCTAGTTCTTCCATCTGGAAAACGAGGGTAATGAATGCACATTCCATAGTGAGTTGCCAGAGGCTCCAAGGAGCTGATCCAGACAAAGGGACCAGCACAGGGCCTGGCACAGAGCCAGGGCTCTCTCCACACCATTATTGATACTAAGAGGGTGAACGTAGAGGGTTGTGAGCAGAATTCCCACCCCATCTAGCAACTGTACTCCTGGCATGCACCAACAGGGACTCAGGGACTCGAGCAGGCATAGGGACACCAAGTTCCACTTCAGCTTCACCATATCCAAAAGGTGGTTCACCCAAGTGTCTATCAACAGATGAAGGAAAAGCAAAATGTGTCTATCCAGACAGTGGAATATTACCTGAACATCAAAAAGGAAGGAAGCACTGACACATACTACAGCATGAGTGGGCCTTGAGAACACGATGCTGAGTGAAAGAAGCCAGTCACAAAAGTCACTTAGTGTGTAAAGCCATTTAGATGAAATGTAAGAAGGCAGAAATCCCTAGAGACAGAAAGGAAATGAAGCTCACACCTATAATCCCAGTGACTCAGGAGGCTGAGGCAGGAGGATTGCAAGCTCGAGGCCGGCGTCAGCAACTTAGCGAGGCCCTAAGCAATTTAGTGAGAGCCTGTCTCAAAATAAAAAGGGCTGGGAATTGACTCAGTGGTAAAGCCTCTTTGGGTTCAATCTTCAATACCTGTCCCCCGCAAAAAAAAAAAAAAAAAAAAAAAAGAAAAAAGAAAGAAAGAAAAATTAGAGTTTACTAGGAGCTGGAGGGAGGGAAGAGAGGGAGGAATTGTTGCTTATTACAGTTTCTACCTGGGTAATTAACAATGGTTGCACAAAATTGTGGTTGTACTCAACGCCACTGAACTGTGTACTTCAACAATGATGGAAATGTCTAACTTTATGTCACAAATTATTTAACCACGGGAAATTCAAAATCGTGTTCTGAACTGAATGCTGGCTTCAAAAACTCGGACCTTCTCTTTGAATTGAGCAACCCACTTGGTGACCAAACCAATGCTAACTGCCAAACGAGATCGCCACATTGACTGACTCCGGATCATGTGCCGGGACCCCCACCATGCTGTAGAAATGCAGCCAGCAGTTCCATCCTTTGGTGAAGTGCTTATGTGTCAGTTACTGAGCTAGCTGTTGGAAATGCAGCAAGGAACGAGGTTCACCCTGCAGTTCTCACTTGTATTGCACTTGGAGATCCAGATCATTTAAAGGAGGGAAAACCAACTGTGATCCTTGGAGGAACTGTGTGTGGGGGGGTCCTCTGGTAACCTGGAGGAAGGCCATTAACCTTGACCTGGGGTGCAGGAGGGTTCCTGGGGGAAGTTGCATTTTTGCTAAAACTTCAAGAGTAAAGAAAATTGGCCAGGGACAGTGCCAGAAACCAGGCCAGGTCTAGACCTCTTACTTAGACCTAAGCACAGAGGAGATTTTCACAGGGCTTCAAAGAAACACTGTCAAAAGCAAAATCAGTACCCGGGGACTCTAAAACACATGGTGATTCTCCCCGTATTCACTTGGGCCCTGTGCTTTCCTGGTGCCCTATGCCAGAACTGACTCCATTTGCAGTGGTCCGAAGAGTGTTCCAGATGGAGGAATCAACAACCGAGAAGGCTCAGAGACAAGATGGACGTGGATTCTCTTCGGACTTTTCAGTCCTTGAGCGGTGGGATTGTTGGACAGGAAGATAGTCAGACATGAAGCCCCACAGGTGAGCAGGACCTTGGTCTTTGAAGAGTTTCGACTTACCCTTCAGGGCAACAGGAATTCATAGAAAGGGTTTAAGCTGGGAAATGGCATTCTACTGTATTTTTAAAAAGACCTTTCCCAGTTAACAAAATGAGATATTATTAGCCTTAGTGGCTAGGGAAATTGTTTTTAGGGGAAAAAAATCCCCTGCAGGCACAATTTTTAACTTGACAGTGTTTCACAGACATTCTGGAGTGGGTTTTTTTTCCCCCTTAATTCATTATGCTGACACTAACTATCAAACCCCATTCCCTGGAGCTCAGCTGTGTTGTAGCTGAAAACTTGCTCAGTCTGTTTACTCCACACAGCACCCAATTTTCCAAATCTCTGCAAATTTGCCCTTAACAGTAAAATACTGGGTACAGAGCATCTTCCCACTCCACCCAAATTATCCCCCTTGGCGTGTGCTAACAGACTGATGCTATGATTGCTGTTGTGATGGAAGAGATTGCAGCCGGGTCTTCCCAAGACTTTCTGGAGGAGAATGTGGGCATTTTCTACTTTAACTTTGTTTATATCACATCGGGGTCACTAGGCAATTCATGTGCCCGCCCCCCAGTAACAGTCAGGAGAGTCTGGGTTATGCTGCAGTAACAAACATCCCCTGAATCTTCATGGCTCATAACACACAGGCTGATTTCCCACTCGGGTTCTGTATTGGTCACAGGTAGGCTGTGGTTCTGTTTCATGTGCTGTTCTTATTGTGATGCAGGCCAGTGGAGAAGTCTGTCTGGGGCATCACTGGTCTGGTGGCAGAGGGAAAGGAACATGCTGGGCCTTGCACTGGTTCTTAAATCCTCTGCTAAAAAGAAAGCTGAGCTTGTCCTTGCCCCTAGCTTGGCCCTCCGATGGACTGCCTTTTAGTTTTTATCCCCTGAATGATGATGAAAATAATTTTCCTAAGTCCCGTTCCTTGAGGACCACCTGTCCCCGGCTATTGCGAGAGTACCTTGTAGGGCTCCTTCCATCCTACGCAGCAGGTGTTCTTGTTACTAGGAGGGTGGAACCTCCCACGTTTGCAAAGCTCCCCTCCTTTCTTTAGACTGCTCATGCTAAGGTGAAAAGACCTGCCTACTGTTGGCAGCTAGTTTCTGGGGAGGGCTAGGATTCAGGGCCTTAGCCCAGGGTGCACACTCCCAGCCACTTCCTCTATT
Organism: Spermophilus citellus; assembly: GCF_964194105.1. Classification (NCBI taxonomy): domain Eukaryota; kingdom Metazoa; phylum Chordata; class Mammalia; order Rodentia; family Sciuridae; genus Spermophilus; species Spermophilus citellus. The sequence goes on along the minus strand of NC_138184.1, from coordinate 87,755,414 downwards.
TTGTCTATTTCTCTGTTGTCCTTGCTCTCAACAGCCATTGGTCACATTATTTATGGCCTCTGTCACCTCTTCTCTTGGTCTTTAACTAACTCAGGCTTTTTATGTCTTGCTTTGACTGCTGAAGTCCTCTCATCTGGCTTCCCAGTCTCCTGGCTTTGCCTCTTCTTGGCCACACTGCCTTATCCTCTCTGGGAAGCCTGGGCTTGCTCATGCTCCTCTTCTGCTCAAGAACCTTCAGTGGCTCCCCATTGTCCACCAAGACAAGTTGTGGTTTGGTATTCGAGCCTCCATGATCTGACCCAGCCTAGCTCTTCCTGGTGCTCCCACTGGATTAGACTAATTGTTCTGAGCTCAGTCTTCACCTTCCCGCCTTCGTCCTTAAGAGTTTCTCACACTGATTCTCGCAAAGAGTGCTGCAAGGGTTTGAATGTGGTTTGTCCCTCGGAATTCAAGTGTAATGATTTGTGAGTGGTGGCTAAAGGGGACATCACCCCAGCAGGGATTACTACTTATCTCTCCAGAATGGGTTAGCCCATGGGAACAGACTGATTCTGTGACACTGAGTTGCTATAAACTGAGCCTGGCACCTTCTCTCAGTCTCTCTCCCACCCATGTTCCCTCCCCAGGCAACTGTTCCCTGCTCCCCTTCCCTCCATGATGCAATGCAGCATGAAGCCCTCACCAGAAGCTGAGCAGATGCCGGCGCTGTGCGCTTGGACCTCCAGAACCATCAGTTCAATAAACCTCTTTTCTTTATAAATGATCAAGCCTGGATATTTTGTTATAGTACCAGAAAACAGACTTAGATAAGCACAGATGTCTACTCCTATGTAACCACCACCCAGGTCAAGATGTTGCAGAACATGTTCAACATCCTAGAGGCTCTCTCATGGCCCCTGCCCACCAGTCCCCACCCTCCTTACCAGGGGGCATCATATTTTCATTCCTTTTCCTGCCCTTACCCTTCATTGTCTGGTTTCTTTTGCTCAAAACAATGTTTTTCAGTAAGAAAGGACATGGAAGACCTAATGAATTCAGGACACTCAAAGTCCTCCTCAGGGCAGAGTGGTGCAGTGCTGGGCAGAACAGAGTAGGGGCTTGATTGATCCCAGGGAAGACAGCACATGGGGAATTTTCCAAAGGAGGTAAAGGGTAGAACCTGAGTGGAGTGTTTTCCTCCTGAGATCCCCAAGTCACATGGCCTCAAGAGAGGAAGGAAGCGGAGCCTGGGATTTGGCTGCAATTTGGCTGAGCAGGAGCTGTGGCCAGGGCTGGGCAGGCCGTGCCTCTGGCTGGCCAGAGCTGGCTCAGATGCAGGCTGCCAGAGCCATGTGTCCCTCCCATCCTGCACTCCAGCTCTCCTTAGATGTAAGTGACAGCATCTCAGAGTAGAAATTACCGAGGAGGGACAAGGTTCAAGGACCGCGTTAGTTTTCTAGCTAATTTCGTGTGACAGTGTCTGGAGGGCAGTTGCCCTTGGCCTTGCAGAAATTCATCTTATTGCTTGGGCTGGGGGGTGGGACTCGGTGGTCCTGGCATGTGTGAGGCTCTGGATTCAGTCCCCAGCATGGGGAGAAAGAAAGAGTGAAAGAAGGAGAGAAAGAGAGGAGAGAAAGAAATTGCGTTTCTTCACGTAGAGCCCTGTTTCCGCACATCTGGAAGGAGCAATGGAAGACAGCTGATCTGATACACATCCATGGGTGCGCTACGTCACACTCAGGGGTGGGCCTGGGGATGTGCATGCAGTAGGTGCCTACTAAGAGCTTGTTGAGTGGCAGACAAAAGGAGAGGGAGACACAGAGAGCAGTGGGAAGGCAGGTGGGAAAGGAGAGAAGAAAGTGAGGGACAGTCACAGAGGGAGCGAGGAGCGAGGACTGGGCAGCCGGGCACAGGGACAGGGGTCTCTCCTGGTCTGAACCCAGCACTACAGTGCACAGCAGGGCCAGGAGCCCTGGGCCAACGGCTGCTCCCACATCTGCTCCTCAAATACACAGACCTTTCCTGCCTCCCCAGAGGGCCGGCACCCCCGTGGGCTTCCTCTGAGAAAGCTTCCCGAATGTGCCAGGACACCTGCGGCAGACCACTCCCCTCTTTGAGCTTCTGTTTCCTGATCTGTAAAACAGACACCCAGGGGCCCATTTCCCCAGTTCCCCTCAGCTCCCCAGCTTACACTGGACCCATCTCCCCAGTGATGACACCCACTGACCCCCAAGGGCGTTGGGGCCAGGGACCCCTGTTAGAGGATCCTCATGCACTTGTTCTCCTCTGGATAATCCGGTCTTCACCTCTAGACGTGCATCTGATGCCTGACAGGATGAGGCTGCCTCTTGGCACAAATGAGAGCCGTTGAGGCAATTCTGCAGATTCTACCTCGGAATTTCCTAGCACCATTTATTCCTTGTGTGATCATCAGCGCATCTTGGCAGCTTTGCTACTCCTGGAAATACCACTGAGGAACTGAACACTCGGTTCACCGCCGTTCCAGTCCAGGTATCCTTTGGTTTGGATTCACTTCTTGGTTGACCGGAGCATCTCCTCAGGTAGCTTTTTCAAAAGTTCGTGTGAGTATTACATTCGCTGAGCCTTTAATTATCTGAGCCTGCTTCATACACAAGTCATGCTTTGACTGAGCATAAAATGTCCCAGTTGCTACTTTAGCTTCCACAATTCTGAGGAAATCTAATATTTGGAGTTGCCTATAAGAAATCTGATTTTTGTTTTGCTCAGGTAAACCCTGGGCTTCACAAGGAATTCCTTCTGGGTTTTTTCCACGAGAGCCTCTCTCTGACTGGGAAGAACCTCTTCCTCCACTCCCTTGGTTGGAACTGTTGGTGAAATGGAAGGACGGTGCGACTTCTGGGGCCAGTTCAGAAGCCTTGAAGGTTGTGCCAGGGCCTCTGAGAGCATCCATCCTGGAGATAGGCTTGGTTTGGGAGAAGCCCAAAGGCCTTGGTTGGTGAGACTGCCATGCCACGAGGAATCTCAAGACGGCAGCATGGAGAGAGATACCCAGCCTGCTCCCGGCTGGTCCAGCCACCCCTTCCAGAAAGGGAAGCAGCCTTCAAATGGCTTCACCCCTGCCACTGGCTCCCTGCAAACCCATGAGTGACCCTGAGCAGGGACACCCAGCTGCACCCAGGGCATCCATACAGCCATGGGAGGGAGGCATAAATTGATGCAGTTTGTTAGAAAAGGTGGCCAGCAAAGCCTGTGCCTCTTCTCACTGATTTTTCCTGAAATGTGACAAGTCCTTTTTCCTGTGTACTTGGGCCATTTTTTTTTTTTTTCTGACCCAGAATGCTTCCTGAAATGTCTATCCTTGCTTCTTATTTTGTTTTACTCCTTTCCTGCATCCCTTGGGAACATCCACTTTCCTTCTGCCGGTTACCTTCCTCATAAGCAATCTTCCTGCTCATGAACGGTTACCATTTTCTCCTTCTCTTCTCTATTCTATAAAAGTTTCTCAAGTTTGCCTTCCGCGTGACTGATTTTGACTTTTTTCCAGTACTGAGGATTGAACCCAGGGCCTTGTGCATGCTAGGCAAGAGCTTGACCCCTGAGCTATATTCTCAGCCCTTTTGGAACTTTTATTTTGAGACCTGGCCTCTCTCAGGTGCTCAGGTTGGCTTTAAATTTGCCTTTCTCCTGTCTCAGCCTCCCAAATAGCTGGGATTGCAGGAGTGGGCCACTGTGCCATGCTGATTTTGATTTTCTACAAGATGAGTTTTGCACTTTAACTGCCTCCACTGGGGATTTGAAATCTGTTGCTACAATTTCCATTCTCCTTTTGTTTTTTTTTAAATCTCTGTCTACACTGTCCTTAGAAATTTCTGCTCTTTTATTTTTTTGATTGAAATTATACCCTTAAACATTCCATTTAGTACCTAAAGTAACTTGTAAATTTTTTTTTTTCTTCCGGAGGACAGGACCTTTTCTTCAGACGTAGGTTCTTCCTTGCGTTCTGTAGTTATTTTTCTGTACCCTCCATTGATTCGCTCTTGTTTGTTCATCTTTGCTTAAGCTGGTCGGCCTTCAGATCCCGTGTGTGTGTGTGTGTGTGTGTGTGTGTGTGTGTGTGTGTGTCCCCTGCAGAACTTCTCATCGCCCACCAAATTACTGATCCATTCCCACCACCACTTTAGAATCCAAACCAGGAGAGGGAAGGCTGGTTTGTTTGTAGAGCAACTAGAGTTAGTGTCCGCCAGACATTCTTGGATCACACTGTGCTGGGCTGGGGGTGGTGGCATCACCCGCCCCACAGAGGCTCAGTCCCCCTCCCCCACCCAGTCTTCTGATTGGCACAGGCTCTGTCTAGGTGTGCAAGTGGGGAAGGGGCTGAGTGTTTTCCCATCTCCTTTTGATCTGGAGGGCTGCCCTGTTTTGGAAGATAAAACTTGAATAGGCTTCTGATTGTTTATCACAACCCCGATCCATCTGCCTTGTATTTATGGAAATTCCTCCCAGATTCTGGCAACGGGCGCCTGCCAGTCTTGGGTGTCAGCACTGAGTTTTTTGATTCTTCTGCCTTCTTAGGTGTGTTAGTGGAAAGCTGGGCAGATTCATCCTGGAGACCGCTGCTCTGGTGTCACTTTAAGTCAGTCACACCAACCTCTTCCGTTTATAGCTGCTTTTCCACTCATTCACTCATTCAATCAACAAACATTTATGGAGTGCCTGAAGTAGGCCAGGTATGACCACGCATCAGGAACAAGGAGGTGAATGGAACTTCTCTCGGGCCTTGAGAGAGATTCCCTTTTGGAGAAAGCAGATTCATCCTTATAATATTAGTACAAGGGTGGTGTGAAATGCTGAGACCTGTATAAACCAGAGAGGTTAGGTGAAGTGCACCAGGTGGCACAGCACATTGGAGCAAGATCCAGAGAAGAAGAGGCTGCTTCTGCTTCTCCAGCCAACATTCCTCTCACTGGGTCTCCTGGCCTCCTCCTTCCTGTGACCCTGAGTTTCCTTTCCCAGCTCTCCTCTTGCCAGGTGACCCATGACCACTGCTCCCTTCTTCACAGATATTTATATACAGAACTCAGTGCAGTCTCTGTTCTCAGCCAGCCTGGTCATTCTCACTCCAGAGCCCCTGTTTAGGCTGAACACCTTGTCCACAAACTTGAGGCAGTGTCTTGGGGACACTGCTATGTCCCTCCCAATTTGGTGGCTAAATGGCTTAACCTGTTTGCATTTCTCCTTTGACCAGGGAATCCTTAAGCACATGGGTAAAGCCGATGGCCTTGAAAACCACGGAATCTGACTCAAAGCCCTAATCTTTGCTGTGTGTCCTTGGCCAAGTTACTCACTGTCTCTGAACCTCATGCCTCCACCTATAGAATCAGAGTCACAACACTGATCAAATGAGCTTGTTTAAACACACCTGTAACACTATGCTTGGCATACAGTAAGTGCTCAATAAATGATGACTGCTATCATTATTCTGTATTCTTCCTTGTTTGACCAAGTTCCTCTTGAAAGCAGGGGCCATATTTTTTCGAGGCTGCCTCCCCAGAACCCACACCGGGTGTGTTTTGATTGGAATGTTAAGGCCAGTCAAGACAGGCTGTGCTCTCCTCTGTAATAAGGATTTAACCCAGTGATTCTCAAAGTGGGATCTGGAACCCCAGCTCTTTAGATTATCTAGGAGGCGAAAGAAGAGTCCCTTGTGCAAATCAATTTGGGGAACATTGACTGCTCTGCTTTTTTGGGGGGGAAATCAAGAGATCCTTAAGGTGTTAAAGGCTCTGACAACTCCTACCTGAAATAAATCTGGGAAATTTGGTGACCCCGCTATTTCCTATGCTTTGACCAAGGAACCCCTTTCTCATGGAACATGTACTACCAACCCACCAATTTTGTGTCCTGGAGGACACTCTCCAAGAGCTCCTGGTGCACACCATTCTTGAATCCCATCCTGTAGCTCCCGTCCTGGAAAAATATACCACCAATCAAATCAGCTTCCCAAATATCTGATGGGGCAGGATTCACATTGTCTATGTCCTTCACCGGACACTAATACCAAAAGCTCTACCACCACTATCCTTTACTAGGTTAGGTGCTGATGGGGAAGCCAAACCACGTCGACTTCTTTTATAACAACTAAATAGTCATCAATGTGTATTTTTTAAAAATCCTTGGTTTATTGTAGAAACTACAATGTAAAATCAATTTTCTTAAAAGACAAGATGAGAGATAGTTCATGTGTACTTGCCAAAGGTTATTTTGAGCAATGAGACATTTGCAACTGACCTGAAACCTCATTCCCGTTACGGTTCCTTAAAAACATCACATTCATTCAAGTTCCCCGCAGAATATTTGCTTTCCTTGTCTGGTAAGAAACATGACGTGAAAACTACATGTTTATCCTTTGCAATCAATGCCAGGGTCAGAGGCGACCTGAGAATTCCTGAATTCCTCCAGCTCTTTCCGTTTCCCTACCCTCCCTCCCTGTGGCACACAGGGCATCTCCAGCCCAGCAAGCCCTTGCCATTCGAGACTCTCACCTCCCCGCTGCCTGTCTCCCCGCCCTTGCCACTGCTGTCCCCTGTGCCTTGAACACCGTCCCCTGGCCTGCAATAATAACATCAACACCTGCCCCTCCCCGATCTGTTAGGAATCTCACCTGATTTAATCACCCGATGTGACTATTACTGGATTTAATTCTTCCGGCAACTCTGTGAGGAGGAAATTTCTCATGCTTGGTGGACAGAGGAGGAAACCGAGGTTCCAAGAGCAACTCTTCCCTTCCCCTGGTGGGGAGCCCTTTGGTGCCTCCAGCTGGGCTTTTTTGTTTTAATGAGATGAAGTTTACGTAACATAAAGTTAAACATTTTTTTCATCATCCCCAGGGACACCCCAAACCTGGTATGTGTCACTCTGTCCTCCTGCCCGCAGCCTCTGGTCAGCTCTGCTCTGCCTCCCCAGGTTGGTTCTTGCCTGTCCAGAAGCTGACTTTCTTTCTGGAATACTACCTCACGTTCCTCTAGGACGTGTCCTTCTCCCCTGGAGGGCAGGGGCTGGTGCTGCTCACCTCTCTGCTCCTGGCCAGGATTCTCTGGGCTCCAGGAGCTGTGGTCTGCAGTTTGTACATCTTTGATGAATAAAAAATGGGAACTTGAATTAATTATTACTTAATACATTCAGTAGGGTTGACAAAAAATTTTCAAAACACAAGGCCCCCAAAGCCAGAGCCAGCCCAGATGCTCATCAGAGGGTGAATGGCTTCGCAGAGTATGAGGGTCCACAGAGAAGCCAGCCAGGGAGGGATAGCTACAGGCAGTGACCTGGGAAGACGGCCTGGACATTGTGTTGGAAATGGAAAAAAATTACAAAGGAGGCTGAGCAGCACAAAAGCATCGTGTCGATAGAAAAGAAATGTGTGTGTATGTGTGTGTGTGTGTGTGTGTGTGTGTGTGTAAATATGATGGATTCCTGGAGAACATTCTAGAAGCACGCCAAAGTTTTAACAAAACCAATCTCTGGGAAAGACAGCAGAATTAAGGGAACTTTCTGCTCCCTTTCCCTGGTTGCTGGTAACTTATTTAAATTACAAAATGATATAGGATTAATGTGAAAACTTTTAAATGTTACACAAATGTATCAAATCTGCAGAAACTCTCCCTGGTAACCAAGCATCTTATAGCAGCAGTACAGCCACCGTTTGGAGTATGATCTTCTACAATTGGCTCTTTACATAACACAAACATAATGTACAATGAAAGTACTTTTGGAAAATAAAAACCGGATTGTAGACTTACATAGCCCTCTCTGTGTGCTGAACACCATATTGTGGGCATCTTGCATGTCAGTTTGTGGGGTCTGCTTTCTTCCTCTTCATTATTTCACAATATCTTGCTACCTGTGTGCTCCAAGTGCATTTACCAACTTTGTAATGCAGATGCTAAGCACTCAGTTGGTTTCCAGTTTTTTGCTATTATAAACTATGGTGCAACTAACGTCCTTGAACATTTCTTTGTACCAGGTGAGTTGAATGAGTCAACCTCCCGGCTCCTGAGGCAAGCAGCTTCGCTTTGCCTCATGTTCCTGCCTTGCTGTGCTCATCCCAGGCCCAAAACAACAGGGCCAATTGATTATGGACTGAAACTCCAAGACTATGAGTGAAATAACCTTTTCTCTTTATAAATTAATTATCTTAGGCATATCATTATAGTAACACAAAGCACAAAAGATAAATTCCCAGAAGCGGAATCACTGGGCTGATGTGGATGGATATTGCCAAAGTGTCTTCCAAAAAAAATTGGTTGATTTATCCCCATCTTCTCTGTGAATGGGACTGCTTTTCCCCCACATCCTCACCAACAACAGATGTTCTCCCACTTTTTAATTTGATAAAGATTAAGTTTATTGTAGTCTCCATCTGCCATCTTTTTTCCTTCTTTGTGGTGCTGGGGATGGAACCCAGGGCCTCAATCATGCGAGGCAAGCACTGTGCCACCAAAATGCATGCCCAGCCCTGGCCACCCTCAGTTACCAGTGCACGTTAATTCTTTCCCTGTTTAGTGTGTGAGTGAGTGTGTGTGTAAGTGTGTGAACATTTATATGCTTTGCCTACTTTTTGTTTAGGGTGAATTTTTGGTCCCCCAAGGCATTCCCTTCATCCTTACATCATTGTACGTTCTTATTACAAGTAGCCAGTTCAGATCTGCCATTCCTTACCTGAAAGCTTCGGAAGACATGTTCTAGGATCCAAATCTGCTTCACTTTTGGAAAGATATTGGTCCATGTGCCTCATCTAACCCTCCCAGTGAGGTCTGGGACAGCCCGACTCAAACACATTAATTTCTGCAGCCAAAGATATAATAAACAATCCCACAAAGTGGGATGAAGAAGAAATAGAGTTTCATGGCTGTTCATATCAGATTTTGCCACCAAACATGTTACCCACAAAACCCATTCTCAGAGTGTTGGGGACTTCAGACTTTGGACAGATGGATTGTGAACCAACATCAATTCTGATTGCAGAGGGAGAAACAAAGCCCAGTAAAGGTAACTTTAAAATTAAATTAATGCCTATACAGGGAAGTTAAGGGCAAGCGACAAGATCGGGATCCCTTCCTCTATCTGTGGACTTCAGAGCACACAGACAGGTGGGACGAGGCAGGGACGTCCAGGCTTAGCCTGGGTCCTTGGCAACAGGTGCACACGACTCTTCACAGCTGCTTTAGCTAACCAGCTTCAGCTCTCTCTGCAGCTGAAGCTCCACATCTATTTCCAGCTCAGTAGCTCTAATCTTGCCACCCCTGACATTCCTGATACCTGGTGCGTGGGGTCCAGGCAGGAACAGCTTTCCATCAATCCCTTCCCATGTGACTGCTTCCTGCAGTCTCCTTAGCTCCATGACAGAATCCAGATGATGTTAGTCCAGCCCACCCTCCACCTCCCCGGCCCCAGAACATTCTGGTACAAGGTCTTCTCAACTCTCCGTGTCCACAGACAAAAGTCGGTGATGCCCACAAGGAGGCCTTGACGCTAATTCTTCCCTCAATATACAAAGCCCAGGTACTTCCAGGAACTGTAAATATGAATCTACTTTAGGCTTTTAGCGCTACTGTGGAATTGAATAATCATAAACGACACTTCTCCCATGCAGATTTATGCCTTCCATGCGCCCCCACCCCCAGTCCCCTACCAATAAAAAAAGCATATTTTACCAAAATATATCTCCCATCCGCTATCCTGGAACACCTCACTAACTGACTATATTTATTGGGAAATGATTCCCATTAATTTCAGCCCTCATCCTAATATTATATTTATGACAGACCATGTGTGCGGGGCACGGCCCCCTCCTGGCTGCTGGCTCCCATTCTCCGCTCTTGCAAATACATTTTGTAAACACTGCCTGGAGGGATAGAATCGTAAAACCAAAATGGGTTATCTTTGGAAAATCTGTTAATCCTAATCAAATAAGACAATGGCTCGCCTGGGTGGAGAAGGGAGGAGACTTTCACTGGAGGTCTCAGTTTTTCTTTTGGAACTGATCCTAATGCCCCAGAGCCCCCACCCATTCTAAGTTATGATGCAACTTTTTCTCCGTGCTCAGGAGACCCTCCTGCGGGGTACAGCTTGGCTTGTCAAGTGGACAGTTGCTCACCCTGGGGAAGGAGAGCGAAGGCCCACGTGGGTAGAGGATGGGGGTTCAGGGAACTGTGCTGTGTGGCCAGAGAGGGTGAGATGAGGGCAGAGACCTTAATGGAGGGGGGAAAAAGAAAAATCTGACTCTAGGGACAGGATAACTTTGGACAAATCAGAGGCTTGTCAGGGACAGTCCCTGAGGGTGGGAGGAAAAGGCCCACGTTTTCTTTTTCTTTCTTTTTTTTTAGTTGCAGAGGGACAGCATGCCTTTATTTATTTTCATGTGGTGCTGGGGATCAAACACACTGCCTCACAAGGGCTAGGCAAGCGCTCTGCCACTCAGCCCCAGCCCCAGCCCGGCCCAAGGGTTTTTGAGATGGCAGGGATCTAAGATGCATCCTTCAACGGTGCTGTGCAGAGGGACGAAGACCACCCCCCCGGCCCCCAGCACAGCCTTGAGAAGGGTCTTCCTCCAGGGAGGAGGGACACAGGGCTTTGCTGTGGCACCTGCCCTTCCTTCTTCCCTGCATCTGGGGACAGCGCTGTCCACCCCTCCCTCAACTCAGTCCAAGAGCTTGGGTGAAGTTCTCCTCAACATGGGCGTGGCAACCACAGGCCTGGCCAATCAGAGTGTCTCTTGAAAATCCCACTCTATAAAGAGAGCCGTCCTTCCCTTCCTCAAATTTCCTGCCAAAATCCTTGCGTGGCTTCCTACAGCTTGGCCTTGATCCCTGGATCTTGAGCCCTGACCTTCTCTGGACCAATCTCTGGGACCGGAGACACTGGCGGCTCTTATTCGCCAGTCTTGGGTCATGTGCCAATCCCAGAACCAATCCCTGTAGCCAGAAGGATGGCAAGCTCTGACACCAATGGGTGTGTCTAAGGGGATAAAACGCTCTGATTGGCCAGGTCATGAGTCACATGGACATCCAGAACCAATCATTGTGTAGAGGGATACAATGCTTACGTTGTTGGGAGGACCAAATGATTACCTACAGGTGTAGCAGCTGGGGTGGGGCCGTGGTAAGCACAGAGGTGACTTAGCCATTGTTTTTATCAGTATTAGCATTATGGGCAGCGTTTCCAGCGCCAGGAATTTAAGTTTTCTCTTTTTCTGGTCTATTTTTCTCTATGGTCTTAATTCCCAGGGAAGTCCTTCCCCATGGTGTCAAAACGGTTGCCAGGCACTTAAGCTACACCTATAGTGATTCGTTTGGTCCTTCCAGCAACCTGAGGAACTGAGCCCTTTAGTCATTTCCGTTTCACAGATGAGAAAATGGAGGCAGACTGAGGTCACTCAGTGGTACAGCCAGAGCCGCCTGGCTGCAGACTCCCTGTCCATGGCTACTGTGCCTCACTGGACACACATCTAGTGTGCACCTGTGGGAGGACGTGGAGGAGAACCAGACCCTCCGGGCATGGCTTTGGTTGGCCTCCCATAACAGCACTCTTCTAACTAGGTGGGTTAAAGCATGGAATTTCGTTTCTTAGGACCTCATTCAACCTTAGTGGTGTCCCCAAGCACCCCAAGTGCTCCAGTCACGTCGTTGTTAGGGCTTTGGTGTAGGCATCTGATGTGATCTGTGCATCCCAGCTGGTCTCTAGGAGCCGGGGGTCGAGGCAGGCAGTGGGGAAAGCAGGCAGGCTGGCCCCTGAGTGGGATCGAGCTGTGACTGTAGTAAGTGCCCTCCGCCTGCGACTGTCACCACCTGCTTCTATTTGCAGAGAAACTCACTCCCATCAGGAGAGCAGCGCTGGCCTTAACAGGCCTTCAAAAATGTCAGGGGTATTTTTAGCCCAGGGAGTTGGTGCGACCAGTGGCAGATCAGAGAAGCAAGGCTGCTCTTGAGAGATGAAATGTAAAGCCACAAAAAAGCAGTACATCAGGAGAGGGGCAGGAGAGAGCAGGCAGGCTGCTGGATAGCTGGAACTGAAGAGGGGGTCACACGTGGAGGGTCAGGGCCTAGAACCTTCCCTGGTCCACTCCTGGGAGGATCTGAAGGTCTTCCAGAAAGTGCCACTTTAGCAGGTGTCCACGGGAATAGCACATACAGTGAGATGGTCAGGTGAACACACAACATGGGGACGGGTCTGTAAGTCATTCAACAAACTTTATGTGCTGTTGCCTCAGAGCCCCACACACCATCAATGCCTGTAATGGTTTAGATATGAGACGTCCCCAAAAGCTCATGTTTGAGACAATGCAAGAAGGTTTAGAGGGTTATGAGATTGGTTATGAGAGTCTTAACCTAATCAATGCATTAATCTCCTGATGGGGATTAACTGGGTGATAACTGTGGGGGTTTTGGAGGCTGTTGCTGGAGGAGGGGGGCTGTGGGTCATTGGGCATGACTTTGGGGTATATATTTTGTCTCTCTCTGCTTCCTGGTACCATGTCTGAGCTGCTTTCCTCCTTCACACACTTCCTCCATGATGTTCTGCCTCACCTCAGGCCCCCAGGGAATGGAGTTGGCCATCTGTGGGCCGAGACCTCCGAAACCATAAACCCCAAATAAACTTTTCCTTCTTGAAAAGTGTTTTCATCAAGCCTTTTGATCACAGCAGTGAAAAAACTGACTAAAACAATGCTCCAAGCATTCTGTTGAACGAAGAGTACAGCCAGTCCCTGGGTGAGCATTTGTGGTGTCTTGGAACCACAGAGCTCTGTGATGCCATACTCTGAACCTCCAGAACTGTGAGCTAAACAAGTCTCTCTTCTTTGTAAAGTTACCCAGCCTCAGGTACTTCATTATAGTAATGGAAAACTGACTATTACAGCCAGACCCCACAGAAGACACCTTAAAGCTCTGAAGACCCCGGAGATTCCCCTCCCCACCCCCCAAGCTCAGGTCCATCTCCTTCTAGAGGCTTTTGCTGCATTTGGTGGGACACCAGTTTACTCTGTCCTATGTCCCTAAGATAAGCCACTCAGCCACCACCCTTCTTACTATTTTTCCTTATGCACAAACCATACGCATGATTATCACTTATTTTATACTTTTCTTCAAATGGACTCAGTTTTCCTTTTTTTAAAAAACTGTAAATATATGTATTGGAGAAGAAACTTTATGTTGCTACTATAAATGAAACACCAGTTTTTCTTTGCAGAAATAGAATGTGACCTAAAAATAAATATATAAATATTAAATTTTTTAAAACATTCAATGTTCAACTCGGCACAGTCTTTATTGTTAACTCCCCCACTGATTTTTTATTCCTTACAAAGGAGGAGAAAAATCACAGTGGAGAAATGTGGCAATGTCACCCCATCCAAGGGGCCAGGTTTATAACACCAAAAATGGGACAAACTGACATTAGGTGCCCCCTGGTTTGAAGCACTGAGAAGGACACAGCCTCAGGACGGCCCCATCCTGTCTCCGCATATGGTCCAAGTGTAATCCCAGGAAGCACTGGGACAACCCAAAGTGATGGCTGCCCTCCGAAGTGGACTCATAAAAATGTCAAGGTTGAGAAAAGCAAAAGAAAGGCTGAGCACCATTCCCCATGAAAGGACACCAAGGAGACGCGTCGGGCTCATGCGTGATCTTAGATTGGATCCTGGGCTGGGAAAATTCATTGCTATCAAAGACAGCTGGGCACATGTAAAGACAGAGCTGGAAAACCCAGACCAAAGAACCATGTCCATGTTGCATCTCCTAAATGTGCCAGTGATGCCGTGGGTGGACCTGACAGTGACCTCGTGCTTTGGAGCTGCACCCTGAACCGTTGGGGACAGCACGAGGGGGACAGCACGAGGTGCACAGTGATTCAGGGTGTGGGAGGCAGGGAGGGGGAGATGGGGTAAGATGTCGGCATTTGGCAGTTCTGGAGAAGGTCGGGAGTTTGTTTTACTTACTCTTCCTGCTAATCTTGTTATTATTATTTTTTCCACTATAGAGAGTTCTGGAAGATGTCCATTAGGGGAGAGCAAAGGCAACTGCCACATCAGCAGAGAAAGGGCAGATTGGGAAACGGCACGTACTTGGTGCAGTTTGTCCTTCTCTAGTTCTCCCCCTCCTGTTGTCCACCCTTACCGGCTCAGCAACTGAGGGGACGCTGCCCACTCCTGTTCCACTAAAGGCTCTGAAAAGTCCTGCAGCCATAAAAATGTGTCAGTCTGGTTTTTGTTGGGTGGAGGGGTTGTCCTTTGTCTGTCCCTGGGGATGTGCTGAGGGCCCCAGTGGATGCTGTCATCAGATCACTTTCACAGAGGATGCTCCCACTGCCACCAGGCAATCTGGCTGCTGCTGAGTGGGCCCGCCCACCTGAGGATGACCAGGACGCCACTCGGGCTCACCCACCTGCCTTCCTTCAAGTGACTTGGTCCACACTGAGGCCCTGGTGGGAGGGTTTCCTTCAGTAAGGGAATGAAACATCTATGACGCGGACAGAGGGTGGGAACTCACGTCAGCTAACTGGTCTTTCACACCCTGGGCTGCGTCTGCCTACACTAATGCATATGTATGAGCCCGGGTGTATTTCCATTCAAACCAATGTAAATTACCTTTGACCGATATATTTTCCTGGAAATCAATGCATTTTAACATGAGATAATATTTATGAAATTGAATTTTTTATTGAAGCTAATGCAATTCTATTCTATTTTATGCATTTTTATTAAACTAATGCATTTTAAATTAATCCATTGTATATTAAGTACAACAGACATTGGTACTTACAGTAAAATAATATATGCCCACTGAAATCAATACAGTTTCAAAACCCAGCATTTTCTATTTAACTGAAGGATGTCAAGAATACACAGCTGTGACATGGGGGCATGGAAATGTGAAATCCTGTCTCTTTCTCTCTCTCTCTGTCTCTCTCTCTCTCTTTCAAAATCATTATCACGTAAAAGACACTGTGCCTCAGGATATGGCCAGAAGCCCAGGGACTGAGAATGAATTCCCGATTATCACAGCCAACTCAATCAAACACGGGAATGGCCCGACCTCTTGACCAAGTGGACGGGTATTCTTCATTAGATGTCGCACACTCCCTTCTCACTGCTAATCAGATACCAAAGTTTGCAAATCATTTCCTTCGAAAAAAATAAAAGCTAAGGTTTTGCATGGGTCAGGCTCTTGGCAGAAAAACACAAGACACACCTCAACTGGTATTTAGAGAAGAACTTAATAAAGAGGCTACTTATTAAGGTGAGGGCAGGTTTAGACAAGGAAATGGGGCAAGTAGCCCTGGGAGCTGCTCCTACCTGGACACCACTGGGACCCAGAGGGAGCAGTTGGCAGAGAGAAGCTGCGGCCAGCAGCAGAGCCGCCCGGCCTGCCTGGCAGCCCCACAGGGAGGCGGTCAGGGAGAAACACCTGACCCCTCTCTCCTCCCCTCGTCTCATCTCTTGATGCCTTCCATGGGCCAAATCCACCAGAAGCCAAAGGACAAGGGAGATCAGCCACGTGGCAGCCCTGGGACAGCACAGAGTGAGCTGAAGGAAGGTAGGGAAGAGGAATCTAGTGGCAAAGGCAGCAATCAGTACATCTCCTGAGTTATATGCCAAGGGCTCAATCCAGCACCAACAAGGAAGATATTATCCCCATTTCCAGAAAGAGGAAATTGAGGCTCAGAGAGATTAAGTAGGAGAGCTAGGATTTGGACACAGATCCTTCTCACCTTGCTGAGGAAGGGTACTTCTGGAAAAGATTCTTCTCTTCAATAAAAGAAGGTTCTCTATAGCCACATTCTATACCCCTTTCCTTGCTGCAGGAGACTCTGATGTGAAGATTTGATGTCTGGGGTTGTGGCAACCATCTTGTGACCATGAGGGGAGGTTTTACCAAAACACTGTGTAGCAGAGCAGAAAGAGCAAAGGAGTCTACAACCTTGTTAACAGTCTTGAGTTTCTAAATAAAGCTCAGAATCTCCTACCTTCAGGCCTCTTGCTCTTTAATACACACCCTTGTCTTTGAAGTCAAGGTTGGTACAGTTCACTGTAACTTGCAGCTGGAAGCATTCCTGATACACCACTACACATGCATGGCTTGAATTTTCATAAGAAGTGGGTATCACCTTTGTGAACACAAAGTCGAACGATGAGTAACTATTTAACCACACCTTTCTTCTGCTTCACCAAACTGGTGATAGAATTTTTTTCCCTTTCAGATCAAAAACCAGAGACACATGACTCTTTAGGGTAGAACTTTAGGGTAGAACTTACCGGCCTATTGTGTTGCATGTCCATCAGGGTTTCTTTCACTGAGCTCAGACGGACAGGCAGAGCGTGTGTCCCTCCAGCCTGTCACTCAAGACCCCATGTGCACCTCTCGCAGACCCTATGCTGTTGTTGCACTTCCCATGAGGGTCCTTTAAAGCTGGCTCCACCACCCCCACTGCTCAGGGCTGCTCAGGGACACAACCTCCCCCCAGAGCTCTCCACCGACACCAGCATCTTCCTTCTAGAGAGGACACTTTGGCTCTAAACTTCCACCTTGGTCCTGTCTCTGGATATAGACTCTGTGACCTCAGCCTTTGGGAAATTAGTTCCTCCCTCTGAAGTTTTCAGTAGTGAGATTTCCTGGCTTCACCCACTAGGTCACCCATTGCTGTAGCTCTGAGGAGTCTTAGTTTTCCTCCTCTGGAAAATCAGAGTTGGGGGAAGACCACCCTCACAGGATTGCTGTTGTTGGAGCTGGGGAGAGTCCAAATGCGTGTGACTGGGATGGAGGACAGCCCTCTCCTTGAGCGTTCACCCAAGGTCTTCCAGTTGGCTCCAGTGGGGGATTGGAAAATTTAGATCATCATAATCTTTCCTCTTTGGATGAGTGACTGGGTTATGAATTCATTCCTAATGCTGATGATCCAAGGGGTGTCAATGGGAGCCAAAGGTTTGGACATTAAAGCCAGAGAGACCTAGGTTCTAATCCCAGCTCTGCTTCCCAGCTCTGTGACCTTGGGAAAATCACTTTGCCTCTCTGAGCAGCCTGCCTCATTTGGAAAATGGACTAGCAAGGGATGCCTCATGGGCTGGCTTAAAGATTAAATGAGATTATACATGGGAAGCTTTGAACACAGGGCACTTAAGAGCATCTGCTGTCTCTCTTTATAGCTGTCATTTTTTTTTTCTTGCCATGCCCAGAAATAAGTAGGGAAAGAGGAATCCAGGGTTCTGCGGTCTACGTGCTGTTCTGTCTACAGAAACAGATGGAGAGAGGAAGAAAGTGCCTGGAGGTTATTGGTTGAGTTGGAAAACTATTTTTCTTCCATTAAAGTGATCTCAAAAATTACAGAAAAGTTAGAAGGAATCTGCTATTAATATTTTAATACTGTTTCTAGGTTCCAAGCTCTTGGTGGGCTAAGACCCAGCCGGTGAACATTACACCCCTACATGGTGCTGAGCACGAGGCGGCTGTGGATCCCTGAGTTGGTCAGTCCAGCCGGCCACAGCAGGATCCCACAGGCAGGTGCCTTAACCAACAGGAATTCATCTCCTTGCAGTTCTGCAGGCTGGAGGCCTGAAATCAGAGGCAGGGAGGCCCCCTTCCTGGCTTGCACAGGGCTACCTTCTTGCTATTTCTTCACATGGGAGAGAAAGACAAAAAACAATCAGGTCTGATTTCTCTTTTTACCAGGGCACTAATCCCATCACGACAGCCCTACCCTCATGACCCCATCTCCAAACGCCATCACATTTGGGATTAGGGATGCAACATGTATATTTGGGAGTGATACTTTCAATCCATATCAACACCCTAAAATTTTGTGCTTCGGGTGCAAAGTGGACTAAACTCAATTAGGAAATGTGCGTGAGCATGCTTGGATAGGAGGGTCGGAGAGCAAGGGAGTTTGGAGAGGGCAACCCAGGGACACTGAGGCCCACTGCCCTCTTGGCTCTGGCTGCCAGTGGTGGAGCAGCTGAGTGCTCAAGAGCTGGAGTTCATTGCTTTGGATCCACTGCTGTGAGACGTGGGGCAAGTGTCTTACCCCCTCAGGGACAAGTTTCTCCACCAGTAAAATTAAGACTATAAGAAACAAGTACGATTTTGTCTTTCTTAAAATGGCCTCTTGGTTTTCTCTGATCAGTTTATGTCCTTGTAGTTTTGCCCCTCATTACTACCCTGCCCAACTATAGAATTGGGCAGTGAAGTGGGGCCTGATCTAGGAGTCATCAGAATTGGTTCAGAAGGCATATCCTCTAATCTGGACTAATGAGAATCTTCTCTGGAATATATGATGGGAATTTTGGGAGGAGGATTTTTTTCCCTTGGGGTTTTCAGTGAGGAGGATGGAAGTCTGGGCTCTGACAGCCAACTTTGACCACCCTGAGAATGAAACCAAAAAGGAAGAAATCGGATCCCAGAAGAGGAGACTGATAAAATCTAAAATTCAACTTCAGAGGCTCTTGATCCAGCTGTGCCTGAAGTCCAATCACACTATTAAAGTTTCCAGTTAAGCCAATAAGTTTCTTTGGGCTTAGGCTGACTTGAGTTGTGTTCCTGACAGTTACAACCAGAACCACTGTTTCCAACATGCTGGCTAGAACTTCTCCCCTCTGTAGTTTCACCTGGGCCTCGTGAGTTTGGGATGACAGGTCACCTTTCTAAATAAATCGTAGGACACCCCAAGAGGCAGCCCTGCAGCCTCCTAGCAGCCTTCACCCTCTTCTTCGGCCACGGTTTCAATTTCCCAGGGGCTTCGCCACCAAACTGCTTGCCTTGAGGGAAGTTGAGCCCGCCCCGGAAGTTGGACCATCTCATAACACGTGACCCAGTGCTGGCCAATGAGGGAGGAGCGGAAGTCTGCTGGGCGGGGCTCTGGGAGGAGTCTCCTGTCGGGTAGGCGGCTCCCTGCACTAGTCAGCTTTACCTTGCTGTGACAAAGTGCCTGAGTCGATTGCTGAAAGGCGGGAAGGTTTATTTGGGGTTCTGGTTCCTGGCCTGAGGCGAAGCGAGGTGGAGCTGGGCGGCTGCCCAAGGCCCCAAACCGAGAGCTCGGGCGACATTTAGGATTAAATTGTCAAGACCAGGGACCTGCAGGAAGACTTGGGTGACCCGAGGCCCGGAGAACTGAGAGGGACGCGGAGCCTCCGCGGAGGCCGCCTCTAGAGCCGTGGGGTGAGTACGCAGTGCCCCTCGTAAGGCCGTGCCAACCCTGCCGCCGCGGAAGGACGAGGAGAGGCAGGGGCAGGTGTGGGCCTGGCTGACCTGGCGGCGCCGCTGGGTTGCAGCTGTGCGCCCGCTTGGAGAAGGGCGCTTTCCCCGCGTGCAGACGGTGCTTGTTAACGACTTAAGAGCCCGGGGTAGCAGGGGAAGTTGGTACCTCGTGGGCACAGGGTTTCTGTTAGGGTCAATGAAAGTCAGGGAAATAGTGATGATGGCTGCACAATGTTATGAATGCACTTGACACCGCTGAATTGTACGTGAAAAATTATGGAAATGGCAAGTTTTATGTGTTATATGTGTTATCACGATTTTCCGAAGGGAGGGAGGGAGTCCCAAGAGGAGGTC
The DNA here is from genome assembly GCF_964194105.1 of Spermophilus citellus. Lineage (NCBI taxonomy): Eukaryota > Metazoa > Chordata > Mammalia > Rodentia > Sciuridae > Spermophilus > Spermophilus citellus. Next base: position 87,735,861 of record NC_138184.1, on the reverse strand, counting down.
TCAGGAATGGGTGGATCCAGGATGCTGCCCATCTGTCAGGCTCTCTTTCTGACCAGATTGGCTTTATTCTCGGTAGGCTTTCCCCAAGTGGTGACAAAGAGGGTCTCCTGCGGTTTCAGGTAGCAGCTGGAAATTCAGCAGGAAGGAAGCACCTCTGTGCCAGTCGTTCCTGAAAGCACTGTGGGTGAATCTCATTGGCCTGGCTGGCTCCTGAGCTTTCTCTGGCAACCATGGGGCCAAGGGGTTGGAATGATCTGGTTAGCTACTGCCTGGGGTGGGGGAGGACCCCACCCCCCAAATCCCAAGGAGGGAGAGTAGGCTGGGTTGGAACTCAAACAAACCCAAAGGGCTTTTGCCAGTTGCCTCCACACCCAAGTTAAATGTTGAATGAGTAGCCGGCCCCAGCCCCTGCTCCACCTTGGTACAGGCCATGCCTCTCTGTCCCTGCGGGCTCTCCAGCAGAGCCCGTAGGTACAACATACACTCATCATTCCATCCCGGGGTTTGCATAAAGAACCACGTCCACGAAGTAGCAACTGCAATGTTTTTCAATCACACAGCAAAGATATTTAAAAATATCACCCATATGTGTTTTAAATACAGGCAAATAGCTGGCAAGGCAGCCGACTTCACACCCGCGTGCCATTCTGAGTTAGAATCTTCTCGCTTCCAACTCTCAAAATCACACGTTGAAGGCCAGACAAGCCCAGAACTCTGCTAAGGCTGTGTCTCTCCCCACAATCTTCCCAACCCACCCAGCCCACATTTCTTTCCTGATGCAAGAACTGTCTATGATCCCAGGAAGGAATTTAAGGGTTCTGGGCTTGAGTTGAATCCTTTGCCTGTGACTGAAAATACAGAAATGGAACCAGAAAGTTGTAATGACCTCCAACTCAACTTTAATGAAACCGTCCTGGTGATCCAGCCCACACCAACCCTCGCCTGCCAGCCAATCATGTCATCCATATTGTGTTAGTCTTTAAAACCCAACCTTGCTTTTATGGGATCTTATAACTTAAAACTACCCCCCATTTTTTTACCTTCCAGATGTACACCTTTAATATCCAAAATAATATCTTTCTTGAGTAGCTTGTTCTTCCAACTCAGACTAACCATGTATTTTCTTTATATGGATGTGCATTTCTTTCTTTTTTTTTCTTTTTTTTTTTAGAGAGAGAATTTTTAATATTTCATTTTTTAGTTTTCGGCGGACACAACATCTTTGTTTGTATGTGGTGTTGAGGATCGAACCCGGGCTGCACGCATGCCAGGCGAGCGCGCTACCGCTTGAGCCACATCCCCAGCCCATGGACATATTCTGAGAAATGCATCATTAGGGGTTTTCATCATTGTCTGAATATTAGAGAGCCTACTCACACACACAAAGATGGCAATGATATCACTCAACAGTATAATCGTGGAGCACCATATTCATACAGTTGTTGACTAAAATGTTGTTCTGTAGCACGTGACTGTTTTACCCAAGAAACAGAAGTAGGCCAAGTTTGGTGTGACTAGTGTCTATGTGACATCAACTCTATACGCTGCTGTCCTCTATGTAGCCTTTATCATCATGTCTCCAAGATGGTTGCCCCAGCCAAGTGTCACGTCTTGACACAGAAACGTCCCTAGGAAGCCTTCCCTAGTAGCCCCTCAGCAGGTCTCCCTCAGATCTTTAGCTAGACCTAGATCACATGTCTGCTTCTAGTCTAGTCATCAGTGAGGGTGTGTGAGTGTCATGGTTAGCTTGGACTTTAGATCAAGCAGAGATTAGCTCTGAACTGGGGAGAATGTTCTTTTAGTCTCCCCTGAGTCATGATTTGAAGCAGGGATATATTTTTAAAAAATGAAGGCTATGCTAGCAAGGAAATGGGAGGCATGGCTGTTGGGCTGATATAACATACCTCTCAGTGCTTTGCCACCCCCACCTCCAACCTTCTCATTCTAGTGCTTGTCCTCTGACTGCCAACTGTGTGACCTACATGTCATTGCCAGGGCCTTTCACGGCTGCTGTTATCTGCCTTGCCCATCATACCTCCCCAGGAATTCAAGGCCCCAGCAGCAGCCCTTGGCAATGACCAGTGGGTGTGTTAATATCCCAGCTCCCCCACTTCCCAGCATAGGTGGCTCCTGGAGTCCTGGTGGGTGACACTCCAGTTGCCCATAGTAGTGACAAGCTTAATAAGTCATTGTTAAAGGGGCTTCTTTCTCCTCCTGGCATTCTACTTTGTCTCCTCACAGCAAGGACTTGCATTTGAGTCCTTATCCTGGGCTCTTCTATTAAGGGTACTAAAAATAGTTGGATAGGACTCCCTGCTGCAGAATGAAGATGGAGGAGGAAGAGGGGGACTAAGGAAAAGGTGGGGCGAAGGAAGAGGAGGAGAGGCAGGGTCACGGGAAGCATATTCCTCAGAACTTTGGGAAGTCCTTAAAATCTCACCACACTGAAGCTCTCTGCCTAGTACTATGTCCACTCAAATGGTGTCTCTTGCTGTAACTCTTCCTCTAGGCTCTCTCTGGGCTTCTCCCTGCTCCTCCTGGCCAGTGCCGTGGGAGCTTGCTGGACCTCACTTTGCTGGCCGTGCTGAGGCTGCACAACTTCTTTAGCCTTAGTTCTTCATCATCCACTCAGCTTCCCTTGAAGCTGGGGGAGGCCCACAGCTCTGGAATATGAGAGGTTTTATTTTTAAGTTTGTGGCAAACTTCTTTAGCTAAAAAAATCAGACCAGGTGCAATGTAGACTTAAAAAAGAAAAAAAGCCTGCTTTATGTGAAGAGTCACACATTTGCTACAGAAATATTGTGCTTGATTGTAGGCTACTTTCCAGACCCTACACATAATGTAAGTATACACTATCCTAAAAACCTGAAAAATTGTGAATTCCAGAATACACCTGGTTCCAAGGGGTTTGGATAAAGTGGGTTATGAAGTTTGATAATGATGATGATTGTCATCTCCATTTCACAGATAAAGAAACTGAGACTCAGCCAAGTTCAGTGGCTTACCCAAGTTTATATAAGCAGGTATGGCCAAGGTCAGCATCCAGCCCATTAACAACACAAGCCTTTGATCCTGTCAATAGTCACAGTTTTTGCCATATGCTTGTACTCTGTGTGTTATTATTTACTTCATTTATTTCTCTGCCCTGGGTCACTTTTTATTTAAATCTATTTGTATAAGGAAACTTCCCATCACCTAAGTGGAAAATTGGTATTTGATGTATATAGAAAGTAGATGGAGAAAAGTTAAGTATGTTCAGAGTAAAGTAAATTATTGCATGCCTGAGGAACTGAAGCCGAAATCTGCTTTTTCTCTCTCTCTTTGTTTAGAGGAGAAATTTTCAAGGGATGGGGTGGTACAGACTCTCTAGCACCTAACTTAGGCTTGTGCTGTGAAGTGATCAGAAAGATCGAGAGAACTGGCCGGAAGAAGTGAGAACTTCAGATGATGATCCTGAAGTCGTCCATTGTTCTGTTGAGGTGGGAATGGTATTTGAAGTAGAAACCGAGTGGCTTTGCAGAACATTAGAGACCCACTATTTCTTACACACCTACCCTATGAGCCAAGGTCTGCATCTGATACACACAGATCTGGTAATTAGGAGTCCCTGACTGTACATGTGAAGTCTCTCTGACCTATCTTTCCCAAGGAGTCCCCTGGCAGCCCTTTCTCCTGGTCCTAGATGGCCCTACCATGCTGAGCTGAGGCCTGCTCCTTCTACTGGATGTCACTTCTCTTGACCCTTTTTTGTAGAGGACGGGGACTCTCTTGCCTCATCTCTGGGATTCCCAGAAGAGGCCACAGATTTGTTGGCATCCTAATAATTTCTCTACCTAAGAATGTGCCTTTCCATCTGTGTAAGAACAGACCTTGGGCTGGGCTGTGGCTCAGTGGTGGAGCGCTCGCCTAGCATGTGCGAGGCTCTGGGTTCAATCCTCAGCACCCCATAAAAATAAATAAATAAAATAAAAGTATTGTGTCCAACTACAACTAAAAAATAAATATTAAAAAAGAAAGAACAAACCTTGTGGATCTTGTGTTTACATCGCCCTCCCCCCCCCCAACTCATGAAAGAGTCCCTCCAAAATGCACCCAAAGTAGCAGCCTCTACCCCCAGCACCCTCAGAGCTTCCAGCACAGACCAGAGAGGATTTGGGAGATGCCAAGGTTGACATCCTGCTCAGTTCTCCTTTGGGCACATGGTGGAATTGTTCTCACTTCTTTGAGGATGGGCAGCCCAAAAGAACCTGCTTTAGCCAACGGAATGTGAACCAAAGAGTTGTGTGTCTTTTCCAGATCAAGCTTTTGCAAAATAATGTACTACTTATTGTACCTCCATTGATCTCACCATGAGCCCCAGTGATGGGGGCTCTGTTGTCCTGGATGCCTGAGTGAGGATGAAGGGACAGAGCCTCAGCTAGATGCCCTGTGGACACATAGTAGGAACCAGAAACAGGCACTTGTTATGTTAAGCCACTGTGGCTTGGAGGGCATTAATATGGCCCATCCTGGCCCCTCTTGACTGAGTGAGAGAGGAAGCCAGGACAAATCCTGCTTTCTCCATGGAACTTCCCTTGTAACTCTGTCCATAGCAGCATCTCTTCTCCTGCCTTAACTGTCCACAAATGCTGTCCCTTCTTTTTCCCCTCTGTCCTTCCTTCCCTTCCCTTCTCTCCCTTCTGCTTCTTCCTTCTCATGTTTTAAACAAGTTAACTGAAATTCTGTATATCAGCACTTGGTTCCAGGTAATTTTGTGCAATGTTCTGATTGGCTTCTGGGAGTGAGCTGCAAGTCCTTTGGACTCTGGTCTCCCTAAGGACAGTAACTCTGAGGATATTCTCAAGGCTGTATCTCCTACATCAAGCACAGAGTGGGTTTTGATCACCAACTTGCTGACTGACTAGAGGAAGGCCTCGTAAGCTTGTGGTTGTCCATGCTTTGTGTGCATAGTTGTACAGACACACTGGCATCTTGCATTGGGCTTGTGGGAAAGCCTCAGCATCCTCCAGATGGACTGGGATATGTGTGGAAGGGTATGAGAATCCCATGTCTAAAGCCTGTTCCATGTTTCCAGGACCTTGGTCTCATAGATGGAGATGGGTGGGAGGAATCTCTAAAGCCACGAAGGGTGTGCTGACCAGGAGATGAGCAAACACCAGGGTGGCTGCTGCTCCTTGCCCTCCTCAACACTGACATTTTAGTTGCTATAAGAAAACTGACACACGAAAATTGGAACTGACCTACATAAGCTGCAGTCAGCTCCAACAGTGACTGTGTATTCACTACACACCAAGTGTACTCCTGATGTCATGTCAGACCCCACCCCACCCCACCCTCACTGGTTCCCTGTAAGGAAATTGAGGTCCAGAAAAACAAAAGTTCCCAGGGACCCTTAGAGGCCCTTTTCTTTCCCATGAGACCAAATAACCCTCCTGTTTCACTTCAGCATTTTGAAATGTATTTTGATTTATTTCAGATATGAGAAGATATAAAGAATAACCCTTGTATATCTATCACCCAGCTTAAGAAATAAAAGATTACCAGCTAAAGCCTCCACCTGTCCCCTGTCCCTCCCCAAGCTTAGCCCTGCCCCTCCCCAGGCTTAGCCCTGCCCCCAGCCCAACCATATAATCCCTTTCCTGAATTTGGTGTTTAGCATCCCTATGAATTTACACTTTATGAAAATATTAATGCATCCCTAAACAGTATAAACTTTGAAGTTCACATAAGCACTTTCATACTATTTGTGGCCTTGAACTTGTGATCCTCCTGCCTCAACCTTAATAGTAGCTGAGATTACAGGTGTGTACAGCTTCTACTTTGCGTTCTGTGTGAGAATCTTTTGTGTTGATATGTGGAGCTCTGAGTCATTTATTTTTCCCACTTACAGAATTCTTCTGTGTGAATACAGTACAATTTATTTATCTAGCCTACTGTTTGGCATTTGCATGATTCTTTGATTTATTTAAAACTATTTTGAACAGTCTTTTATAAACAAATTATTTAAAGATACACATCACTTACATCCTGTCCTCATATTCTGTCCTTACATCCTTTCCTCAGATGAAAGTTCCCACTACAAATCTATTCTAGTAGGTTCCTAGGCGTAGACAGTGTGCATGTCTTCTACATCACTAGGTTATGCTGGATTGTTTTCTAGGGTGGTGGTTTCAGTTTTAACCAGAGGTGGTTCTTGTTACAGCCCTCAGTACATGAGGTTTCATTTACTCCACATCCTTGGCAACACTTGTTGTTATGAGGTTTATGATTTTGGCCAGCCTAGTGAGTATAAAAAGGTACCTCATTTTGAATTTTTTTTCTCATTGCTAATGAAACTGAACAGCTTTTCATCTACTTATTGGTCATTTGAGTTTCTTCTTTTAAATACCTGTCTAAAACTGTTAGGTGAAGCTTAGAAAGGGACATTTTTACAGGGCTAATCTGGGGATGTTTAAGTCTTTGTTTCTTTTAAAGTACCAGTTTGCTAAATAGGCATTTAAGACTTTAACAGAGGAGAGACAAGAAGAGGTCTAGGGGAGGCTGGGGTAAAGGCATCAGGGTTTTTCTGAGTTTATCCCAGTAATGCCCCTTAACATCAGGGTGGAAAGACAAATCTCATGACACCTAATATTCTGGATGATCCACACTTTTCTGCTAGGAATTTTTGTACCACCAAACTTGGATCCAGCAGGGAATAGCATTGTCTTTCACAGATGGAAAAAAAATGAGGTCTTGAAGGAGCTAGATGCAAGGGAATTGTCCAAAGCCACAAAGCCTCATGACTCTGGCTAGCTGTGTGCAAGACCTAGTAGTGCCCCAAAGCCCAAAGCCAGGGTAGAGGCCAGAGCAATAGGGAACAGCACCCCTGGACTAAGGAAAGTCCTGTCAGGGTAGTTGGAAGGCCCAAGGGAGGACTCACTGGGAACCAGAGCCTGTGGACCGGGAGCCCACTGTCTTAGGACAAGGTGTCATACTGGCTGAAGACATAAAAGTCCCTTGGTGTCCAGGCTGTGTGTCTATTGGGGTAAATCAAGGTTGGGGAAACCACAGGATTGGCTTAGGAAGGGGTGCAGGGTCAATTGCCAGGGAGACTGCATAAGATCCATTTACTGCAGTAACACATAGGCCCTGATGCAGAATGGCTCAACACAGGAGATTTTGAGTTTTCTTTTGCTTTGAGATGAGATCTTGCTATGTTGCCTAGGCTGGCACTGAACACTAGGTGATCTTCCAACCTCAGCCTCCTCAGTAGCTGGGATGACAGAAGCATGCTAGTGCACCCAGCTAAGAGATATTGGGTTCTCACTTACAGAGCAGTCCTTTGCAGGTGACCCTGGGCGAAAAGGCTTTCATGACCCAGGCTTCTCCTGACGTTTATGTCTTGCATCCTCCTCCTGAAGGGGGCTAAGCCCAGGCACATTGTTTCCATGGTGAAGGCACTGGTACACAAAGGCAGATGGAAATACACGTATCTGGAGACCCAGGCTCAGAGATCTGGAAGCCAAACTTAATGCCTCATTTTGTTGGTCACACCACCAAACTCAAGAAGTAGGAAAGGGGCTGGGGCTGTAGCTTGTGGCGAGCCTAGCACGTGTGAGGCACAGGGTTCAATCCTTAGCACCACATAAAAATAAATAAAATAAAGACATGCTGTCCATCTACAACTACAAAAACATTTTTTTTTTAAAAAAAAAGAGGCAGGAAAACATGCCTCACCCGTGGTGGAAGGGTCACTCCAATATCACATGGCACTGGGCATGAACAGAGGAAAGAAGGGTAAAGAATGGGGGCCAGTGGCACCATGTACCACAGGTAGGCATTATTCTTCCCATTCTCTAAAGGAGAAAGCTGACGTCCAGTGATGTTAAGCAACTGGACTTAGAACACACAACCAGCTCACTGCAGATTCAGGATTCAAACCCAAGCACCGTAGGACTCCCCAGTCAAGGCTCCTGCACTACTCCATGCCATAGCAGAAATTGACTCCGCTGTGGGTGGAACACTGGATAGCCCTTTCCCAGTGAATGACTTTTAAACAAAGTGTGGAGCACACAGTTTCCCACGCCTGATCTCCCTTTTACATTCGTCTCTTGTCTGGGCCACCATCTGTCCCTCCATTCTGCAGCATTGCTTCAACAGTGGGGTGAGGCCTTGCCAGCCAGGTTCCCTCTACCTTCCTGCCACTTAGCAACATCCAGCAGATGCAGGTTCTCTGACACAGGCGCCCATGATTAGCAGATGCTCTTTAATTAGTGTAATTTCCATTATGTTTATTGCCTCCCTGAGATTATCTTAATTCCATAGCCCTCTGGGATACATGTTATGTGTATGTGGCCACTTGGCTCCCTAGGGATGAGGAGGAAGAGTGGGCCTGTCAGGGACTCTCGTGGTGGAGGACTTGGCCTCTAAAACCTGACTTTGGCCCCTAGGAAGCTTTCAGAGTTGGAGGAGACTGGGAGGTCAGAGCTGGTAGGATTGCTTAGTGGGAATAGGGAAAGGGAAAATCCAGAGGGCTCTGGAATTAGCTGTCTGGATTCCAGATCACTCCGGGAAAGTTACATCAATTCTGTGCCTCAGTGTTTTTATCTGTTAAGTTGGAATTACACCTTACAAGGTCGTTGTGAAGTTAATGAATAAGAGCTTAGTGTCTGATACAGAGTGATTAAATTACAATTATTAGGCTTCTAAGGGTCAGTTTCCAATCCCTCCACATCCAAGAATCACTTATTTCCCTTAGCGTCAGTGCTGAGCACAGTAGCTGCATTCAGGGGTACTCAACTGGTACCATATTCTTCACAAACATTTAATTCTCACTATAGCAATAAGAAGGACCCCGAGTGCAGATGGGAAAACTGAGGTTCAGGGATGTGTGGTGACTTGTCCAAGGTCACCTCTAAGATGTGGCATAGCCAGGATTTGAATCAGATTTCATTCCAGGTCCCTCTAACTGCAGCCTTGCTTGTCATTGCTGGACTGGGTTTTGGGTTTGAGAGAAACAGTGACAGTCTTTGCCTCTGTAATGTGGATTGTTTCTTCCCACTGTCCTATTGGGGATTTGTTTGGCCCCCTGGAAAGTTGATGAAATGGGTTCAAGGAGGAGGAATGACTTGCCCAGGGTCACACATTTAGCAAGGGGTGGAACCAGGATTGGCATTCTCAATTGACCCTGGGTCTGACTGTGGTCCCCTGTTGGCAGGCTGCTGATACACATAGCAATTGCTTTGTGCCCACGATGTCATGTGTTCTAAATGCCTGTTTGAGAATTTTGCCCCAGTTACAACTAAGCAGATGAGGTCTAAGAGGAAAAGGCAGCTAGTGGCAGAGAAATGATTAAAATCCCTGCCTTTCCTTTTGATCTTCTTTCCCCATCCCTATGGCAAAGGAAATTGCTTCCTGGAGAACGAATAGGAGGAGAGAAAGGAGCCCTAAAGAGAGGCAGTTCCCTGTAGTCTACTTTGGGCCCACTTAGTTTTCATGGGCCAGCTTGGAGGCCACCTAAAAGCCTTACCCTTGTCCCAGGGTCACCAGGGCTTGGTGTGGGGTTGGCATAACACTAAATGACCACCAGGTGGGGCTTTTGCCAAAAGCCATGTTTCAGGAAGCCCCTGGAGTGGTGGTAGTGCCCCACTCAGTGAAGGTACATGTGAATATGTGAGGTTCGTATCCTCACATATTCACATAGTGTGCTCATCCACGTGCACCTATGGGCTGTGCAAATGCATGTGAGCAAACAAAGTTTTTGGCTTGTGTGTAAATGGGTGGAGAGATACATGTCTGTGTGTGCATGCGTGTGCAAACCTATATCCGTGCGAGTGTGTGCAGAGGGAATATAGGCACATGTGTCATGAATGTAGATGTGAGCAAGTGTAGACAGAAACATATATCTTGTGCACATATGTGCACATGTGCAAATGTATATCTGTGGAGTTGCATAAAAAGAGCATGAGCACATGGTAGTAGCTTAGACCCTGACCTTGGGCCTGAAACTCATCTTAGAGTCTTCTTCATAGACTGTTTGGAGGCAAGGGAATGGAACAGAGGGCCTCTTGGAATCCCTGACCCCTGGAACATCTGATGGGTGCAATGCATGTAGAGCAGGAGAGGTCATGGCAAGAGGAATAAATTTGCTTCTTGGGTTAAGGAATGCATTGAATGGGGAGGGCTCTCTGTTCCCTGCCTGCTAAGTTCTTTAGTCCTCAAAGATTCCTGGAGTTGGAGGGGTAGAGACCCAAATTTCAAAGGAGAGCTTCTGGAACCTTCATCCTGGTCCCTAAGGTTTCAATCAGAATGGCTGGAGACTGAGTGCAAGAGGCAGTGGGCCCTGTGTACCCCCTAGCCCCTCATCAGCCGGGAAGCAAGTTGGATATTCCATGAGGAGTTGAAGGCACTTGAGGAAAGGAGAGGGATGGCGTCAGAGGTCAAAGACTTGAGTTGGAATCAAACAGCAGGATTTGACTCCCAGCTCTGTGCCTCACAGGAGGGTGATCTTTGGCAAATCACTCACCTTGTCTGAGTTCCCATTTCTTCAGTCATGAAAGGGGGAAAATGGCAACACCTCCAAGTGCTGTGAGGAGTAAATTAGGTGGTAGCTGGAGCTAGCTGGGCTCATGGAAAGCATGTCATAAATGTGGGCATTTGTCCTTGTTTTTCTGTCCTATGAGGCCAAGTGGCTTATCTTTGGGTTTGTGGAAACCAAGAACTGGGAAACCAGAAGATCCAAGAAGCCTGACAGTGTGGTGACTTGGGCGGGCTGCAGGTGGTAGACACATTTCTCCTCTACCTCCCACCCCACTGGCTCTGATTTGTCTAATGTCCTCTTCATTCCCTTCCCTCATGCCTGAGCCCAAGACCAAAGGCTGCACATTTTTTCACTCGGCTTGCAAATCACATTGGCTCATGGCCTATTTTGCTGACTAGATTAAATGAGCACCTTAGATTAAAAAAAAAAAAAAGAGGGAGGAAGAGGAGAACAAAGGAGGAGGGAGAAGGAGCTGGGAAGATGGAGAAAAACCCAGAGTGAGTGATGCACTAGAGAAGATGGAATGAGCAGTTGTAAGGGAAAAGTTTAAAAATGGAGACTGGAACAGCCACTCTGATGAAGGGAACTTTGGAGAAAGAATCAAAAGGGATGTCAAGGAGGAGGCCTTTGTGCCTTGCCCCTAGAGAACCTGCAGGGATGGGCTATGCTCTCCATGGAGTCTTTGGGGTCTGGAGCATGGGGTTTTCTTTGGGTGAGTGGGTCCAGGGCTCAGGTCCTCTCACAGCACAGAAGAGGCTGCCCTGGGGGACAGTGGGGGACAGATGCTGCTCAGGTCAGATGGTGGGATCCGGGTGAGACAGAGCCAAATAGGTTCCCTGGTGGCTGTTTCTGAGGACCTCTGCCACTGTGTGATTTAGACTCTAAGCTGCTGAAATAGGGATGTAGAACTGGGAGGCAGATTCCTGCTTTGGGGTAGGCCTTTGTATGCTTGAAGAAGAGCCCACGCCAGTGTGTAGCAGGCTTCTAGAAACTTAACTAGCTAATGTTTCTAAATCTTCTGGAAGCTGCCAAATGCCAAATGGCGTCTTATTCTGGGGATAGTCAAAGAAAATTTTAGTCCTGGTTCTGGTGTATATCCAGTTCTGGAAAGAATCCTGGTCTATTAGAGGACTAGAGCTATTAGGATGCCTAAAAAACAAAAAGACATGGTATCGAGGAGGCAACTTTATCCAGGTTTTCAGTTGAAGTGCTGGGTAGTGTTGGGAAAGGAGCAGGCTGAATCTCCTTAACTCTGGTGTACAGGCCTCTGCTCCTGGAGCTGGTCCCATGTACGGTGTGAGTCAGGGATCTGATTGTATTTTTCCCACGTGGATACCCAGTTTGCCCAGCATCATATTGGAAATGAAATCCATCATTTCCTCTCTCATGTTGCTGTCATCTATTTGTGCAAATCTGTTCTTCTTCTGAGCTTTTCATTTTTGTCCGTGGGTCTATTTGTTCTTCTGCCTCACTCTCTTTGTTTGTATAGCTTTATAACAAGTCTTCATATCTGATAGAAAAGTTCTTATTATCCTTCAGATTTCCCTGAACTGTGCTTGACCCTTATTTCTTCATAAGCATTTTAAGATGGGCTTATCAAGTTCCATGAAAATTCTCACTGGGAGTCTGATTGGAATGGCCTTAAATTTATGGACTAGTCTGAGAAGTGCTAACATCAACCTGTTAAGTCCTCTGGCCCTTGAACATGGAATCTCTCCATTTATGTCAGATCTTCTTTTATAGATATGTCCAGTGAGTGAGATATCTGTCAGGGTCCCAGGAGGAAGTAGACCCTTCTATTCCAACCAGACAATTTCTTTCTTTCTTTTTTCTTTTTTTTTTTTTTTAAGAGAGAGAGAGAGAGAGAGAAAGAGAATTTTTTAATATTTATTTTTTAGTTTTCGGTGGACACAACATCTTTATTTTATTTTTATGTGGTCTGAGGATCGAACCCAGTGCCCCACGCATGCCAGGCATCTCCCCAGCCCCCAACCGTACAATTTCTGATGATAAAAGTTAACTTATGCTCATAAAAAATTAAGGGCTGGGGGTGTAGCTGAGTGGTAGATGTAGTTCAGTGGTAGAGCACTTGCCTAGCAGGTACAAGGTCCTGGGTTCCATCTCCAGCACCCCCCCCCCCACACACACACAAAGTGGAACTTGTAAGAGGCCTCTAAGCCCATTTTCCAAAACTAAGTCTGAACCACTTGATATCTAGTTTTTCTTGATTTTTTTCCTAGAACCACATTTAAAGCAAAGATGGGAATATTCTATAATATTGTTCTAAGACACATGTAAATATGTGCCTCAATGCATTTAAATAAACAACACATCTTAACAATTTAATAGTATTCTGAGGGAGGTGTGGTAGTTGGGGTTCCAGCAGGCCCACTCGGATAGGACTTTTTAATAAAGCAATTACAGGACACCCACTTGTCCTCAGTGTCACGTTGTACAATTTCAGTAATCTGTGGTCAACTGAGGTCTGAAAATATTAACGGAAAATTCTAGAGAGACTGGATTTATATAACTTTTATTACAGAGTATTGTTATAATTATTCTATTTATGATTAGTTATTTTTTTTAGTGTGATATTTCTTTTTATTTATTTATTTATTTATTTATTTTTTAAAGAGAGAGTGAGAGAGGGGGGAGAGAGAGAGAGAGAGAGAGAGAGAGAGAGAGAGAGAATTTTTAATATTTATTTTTTAGTTCTCGGCGGACACAATATCTTTGTTGGTATGTGGTGCTGAGGATCGAACCCGGGCCACACGCATGCCAGGCGAGCGCGCTACTGCTTGAGCCACATCCCCAGCCCTGATTAGTTATTCTTGTTACTCTTACTGTGCCTAATTAATAAATTAAGTTTTATCAAAGCATTTATATATAGGAAAAAAACAGTATGTATAGTTGGTACCATCTGGGGTTTCCACTGGCATCCACTGGGGGTCTTGGAACTTATTCCCCTGAGTTTGAGGTGGCACTACTCTGGCGAGGCAGTGTTAGGAGCATCTGCCATAGACATGCTGTGACATGCTGGGATTCACTAAGTTGCTGGCCATAAGGAACAGCAGCCATTGGACTGCTTAGTCATGTATGCTTGCAATTGATAAAGAGCTGTAAGGGGCACTAGCAATAGACATGCTTCACAATGACTGGTTACAATTGACAGGGAGCACAGCTCCAGGGATGTGTGCAAAGAACATGCCTAGCTTCAATTACATCACCTCACTGGACATAACCAATGAACATTGTCACTGGGAATAACCAATCACCAATGTATACCACCAACTTAACATTGTATTTAAATTGCTGGTCCCGCCACACTGAAGAGTTTTGCTCCAAGGACATTGGTGAGACTGGCCACCTTGCTATCCATCCCTGGACTGACTCTACCATTCCCTGACATCCAGCCATTGGCTGGAGAGAACCACCAGACAAGGTCAACATCTGCTCTTTGACTAAGAAGTCATATGGCATTGGAGGTATCTTGGGGCTCATGGTTGCCCTAGGATTGTATGATTTGCTTGTAGTGTTTAATTAGTGTGTACTGAATGCTAGTTGCAGTGCTCCTGCACACCCAACACTTTTTTCATTAATTGTTTATATTTGATGATTAGTCTCAAACACTTGCATTTAAAGACAATTCGCCTCTGAGTAACTATTTAAATTTTTTTTTTAGTTGTAGATGGACACAATACCTTTATTTATTTATCTTTACATGGTGCTGAGGATCGAACCCAGGGCCTCACACATGCTAGGCAAGCGCTCTACCACTGAGCCACAACCCCGCCCCCTGAGTAATTATTAATAGCACCACTCTAAACAGGTGGGTAGGGGGATATTGAGGCACCAGGTGCAGCCAGACCTGAAGGGAGGGAGAGGGAGCTGGTCCAGGACCCAGCCAAGGCAGGGGAGCAGCAGCACAGCAAGGGTGGTGGTAGTGGGGTGACTTACGCAGTCATTGCACAGACTGCCCGAGAGTAGCCTTCCTCTCCTTTCTCTGAGTGCCTGACAGGGCTCCCTTGAGCAAATCCAAGATAGAGCCAGAGAGCAAGGGCCACTGGGTCAGCAGGTAGAGGGGTGGGTGGGTGGAGCAGGGAGTATAATCAGCACAGGGAATACACAACTATCCCTTTAATTAGTCCCAGACATTAGAGGGGAATCAGGCCAAGAGAGCCTGTCCCTCTTGTGTTGTTCCTGTGCAATTTGAGTGGTAATTGAGAGTTGGCACATGGTTAAGGCTGTAGGCCTGGCTTTCTGAAACTCTGCTTTTCAGCCTATTCTCCCCAGCAGAGGCAGAGCAGCCTCAAGTGCAAAGAGCCCCACCTGTCTGTGAATGAACCTAGATATGGTCCTGTTTCTGGCCCTTTGACCACAAACCAGCCATTTCTTTCAGGACCTGTCTTTCCATCTGCACTGTGGGAAAACTGACCCCAGTCCTGTCCATGGCAAGGGCAGCAGTAATGAAAGCTAGCAGAAACTACATTTACAGTATCTTATCAAAGTGATGAGGATCACTTTGTTTGATCATTAGCACCAGTTACACACATACATACAAACAAACAACAACAACAATAAAAAACAAGGCACTGAGAGGTAAAATAAATTGCCTAAGGTCACAAAGCTTGTAAGAGGCAGAGTTGGAATTCACACCCAGACAATCTGACTCATAGCCACAGCTCCTACCCACTATGTAATGCTAATGATTTATTTATAGAGCATCCAACAACCGGTAGGTGCTTAATAATGGTAGTGGTTTTCAGTATCTTGTATAAGGAAATGCCAGTCCATTGCTTGTAGCCTGTCAGCCCTGGACCATGGACCTGATTGTGGGCTAGCCTCCTGGAGGACACCTTGCAGGTGTCCACCAGACATCCTATATCCCTTACTCTCTGCTAGGTTGTTGGTTCTTCCAGATGCAATTGGAGTCTCTAAGTTGTCTTTCTCCCTGCCTGGCAGCTGCGGTGGGCAATGCAGAGCCACCGAAGGACGTTTTCTTTTGTTTCAGCTTTGATGCTGGGGATTTCGCATATCATTATGTTTGTGGCTAAGGACCTGCCATTATCTTCCCTGGGATTCTTGCACAGTTTATGAATTTCCTGAAGGATCCTAGCTCTCTGGCTGCTTCTGCTTTCAGGATAGACTGCCCAACTGCCCTCTGCAAAAGATGGTGACTTCTTTTCCATCATAATTTCATAATTCTCATCTTGAATTGTGGGTCGTTCAGAGTTAGGAATCAGGAACCTGTTTAAGGGTTTTTTTTTTTTTTAATCTGATATATATGTGTTTGTGGCAGAGAATGTGCTTAGAACCTGAAAAGTGGCTTTCCACAAGAAATTTAAAATTTTAGTGCTTTTAGTTCTCAAATCCAAGGCCATTGTCTGTTGAAAAAGTCTGCATTTCCTGGCTTACTATCTTTCATTAAGGACCACCCATAATAGTATCATTTCCCCAGCTAACTCTATTAGGGGGTAAACACTTAACTGCTTAATTCATTATTGCTGAGTCTGAGACTGTTACAGATGCCTTTGGAATATAAGCCCCCACATCTAATAAGGCACAGGCTCACGATGCGCTTGGAATATGGTGGGGAGAGACGGCTGAAATTTATTTTGTGAATAAAGCAATAAGCCACTAAGCAAAGCTAATATGTTTCAGCTCAGACAGAAAGACACGATCATTCAGTATTTATGTAGCAACCCATTCCTCAGTGGGACTGCAAGTTTCTACCATTAAAATTGTTGGAATTCTTCAGAGACTCACTGCATTAAGTCATTTAAAAATATCACGGACTTAAAACAATCTGAATTATTGGATTTTCTCGCTGCTCTGTGGTAAGCATGTTTGCTGTGGCAATTTCCTTCTTGGTCAAAGGTGCAGGCTACCTCAGTCAGGAAAGTAGGAAAGTTCCATGCAGAATTTTTATTTGGAGGACCACTGGTCCTTAATAGCTGAAACAAAATCAGATCTAGATTTATATTTTCTTTTTAACTTTTAATTTTGACATAATTTCAGATTCCCAGGAATGTTGCAAGGAAAGTATAAAGAATAGCTGTTACTCTTCACCTAGAATCTGCAAATGTTAACATTTTGCAAAATTTGTGTATCACTTTTTCTATATAGATAGGTAGATATTATTTTCATCTGTAGTGTATGAGTTAATCACATCCATGGTGGTCTGTCCCTTTATTCCTAAGTACGTTAGTGTGTTTTCTGAAAACAAGGATATTTTGTTACGTAGCCATAGTACAATGATCAAAATCAGGAAATTAAAATTGATACAATACTGTTATCTAATCTATTTGCTTTATTCTAAGTTTGCCCTTGGCTCTAATTAATGCACTTTGTTGAAAAAACCCCCACTCATGGGTTTTAATCACTTGTTAAATCTCTTTAGCTTCCTTTAATCTGAAATAGTTCCTCAGTCTTTCTGTGTGCTTAATGTGACATTGACATTTTTGAAGGGAACAGGCTGTTTATTTTGTAGAATGTTCCCTCCATTTGGGGTTGTCTTATTTCTCCACATTTAGATTCGGATTATGCGCTTTTGTTGAGAATATCACAGAAGTGGCATGTCCTTCTAGGTATATCATATCAGGAGGTACATGATGTCATTATGTCCTGTTGCTGCAAAGTCAGACATAAATGTTAAATAATCTTTTATTTTCCAGCCATGGTGGTACACACCTGTAATCCTAGCTACTCAGGAGGCTGATGCAAGAGGATTCCAGGTTCAAGGCCAGCCTGGGCAACTTAGTGAGACCCTGTCTCAGAATAAGAAATAAAAAGGGCTGGGGATATAGTGACAGAGCACCCCTGGGTTCAGTCCCCAATACTTTAAACTAAACAATACAACCCAAACTTATAATAAAAAGCTTGGTTTGTTAAACATTGCTTGGAAGGGTTTCATACTCATTCTAGATGTTTTATTACAGGTCTTTTAAAAACAGACTCAAAGACAGGGAAGCTGTAAGCTTTACAGATGCTCACGGGAAAATATAGCCATTTAAAAAAATTGCAATGCAATAGTTATGAAATTTCCCTAAATTCATTTTGCAGAATGAGAGCTGTAATTTAAACGTGGAGTTATCAAGAGCTGAGATAAACCACGCATCACGTGCAATTTAATCTGGCAGGGAAACAGGCCACTCGGAATTGCTAACTAGGCCTAATTCATTACATCTTGGTGAGCCCTGTACATTTGGTCTTATGAGTCTTTCAACTCCTGCATTAATATATTTGCCCAGACCTCGAAGAAAATGTATGGGGATGGCAACAGAAATACCATACCTTGTTTAAATCACAGTACATTTTTTAAACAGCTCAATGATTGCTCAGAAAGATCACACCTTCTTCTAAAGCATTTATGAAACAATTATTTACATTACATTAAAAACTTTAATTGCCTTGAAGCACGTGCTGCTAGACACAAATATTGGAAAATCATCAAAAATATCCATCATGATTCTCTCTCCTTTACAACTCTTCTAAACTTTATCTTTTTTATAACCTGCTGTATTGATCTATTGTCCCAGACCAAGAGTGATGTCAGAAGTCCAAGCTGGGTCATAAAAAGAGAATATAATTTCCATTTGCTGTCCATAAAACCAAATGTTTTGATCAGAGCAAAAGGAAAAAATGCCCCCCTTTTTGGGTAGAGGTGGTGGAGTAGTTGAGGAAGGGGCGTTTAATGAAAGGAAGATGACCCCAAGGTCAGGGGAAATTTTTAAATGATTTGGTGATGGAGGGAGGTGAGAGTATCAGCTTCTCCTTGGAGGTGAGATTCTGGGAGGGAACTAGGAATCTCTGGCTTGCAAGGAAGCAAAAAGGGAGGGGAAAATGCAAAACAAGAAACCTGGTCACTCCTGTTGTTTTAGAGTCGGAGGAATTGCAGGAGAACCAGAACCTTTCCCTAGAGGTCTAAAGACCCCCCCCCCCCAAGACAGTTTTAATAAAGGGACTCCATGTTGCAAAGGACCTAGAGTCCCCAACTAGGCTAGGATAATAATAACGATAACAATAGCACAACCTCCATAACCATTAAGGATTCACAGCCCTCACAGCAGGGCTAGGGCCCCTCAACAAGATCATAACAGTAATGATCGACAGCACGCCAGGGGACAAGGCCCTCCAGAGGGTTGGCTAAGAACCTCCTCCAATAATAATCACTACTGTAAAAGGGCCTCCCATTGCAGAGTTGTGAGGAGCTCTTATAATTGGACTGCAGATCCCCTAAGTAATAACAATGATAGGAATCCCTGTTGTAAAGGACCTGACTCTCCCCTTCGCCCAGCTATGGAAAACATCCCCCCCAATAATAATAACCACATAATGCTTGCGGGAGGCGGTAACATTTCCCATGACTCAGTGGCGCCCCCGGGCGGCTCCCACCCGCCAGCCCGCTGGAGCGTCTACTTAACCCCAAGTTCAAACTGCGACCCCTTGGATCCTAAGCTTAGCTGGCGGAGGAGCAGCCCAAGGCACGTGTTGTCTGTGCTCCCATTGCAAAAGGAAAAAAAATGCCTTGCAAACTATTAACTTTTTTTTTTAAGTATGCAATGCTGAGAGCAGGCGGGCAGGTGCAGGGGGGAGTAGGTGCCCCGCACGCCTGTTCCCCCTTCCTCAGCCCCCCTCCCCAAACTTCCCTTCGCATTGATCAGCACGTTACGTCAGTATTGATAAGTTTGCAAAAAGCCAAAGTCAAGTGCAATCGCGCGGCACACGGACCCCGGACTTGGGGGGGGGGGATGCAGCGAGCGCTCCGCGGGCCGGGAGCCGGCTGCAGGCAGGGCAGCGGCGGCGCCGGCGCCTCTCGGAGAGGCTGCCTCTCCCCCACCCCTCCCCTTCCACCCCATCCCCGGCTGCCTCCCTGGGGCGGGCACCGAGCTCCCCGCCCGGCGCGCTCCGCCCGCGCCCTCCGGGGGTCGGGGGGGGGGGCGCACGGCTCAGGGGCCCAGCGACGGCGGTGGCGGCAGCGGCGACGCCGAGGGGCAGTGGGTGGCAGGAGGCCGGGGGTTGCCCGAGGGGCCCGGGGCGGCGGCACGCGGGGCCCGGGCGGCCGCCGGCGGCCCCGAGGCAGGGGGGAGTCCAGCCCGGATATTGAGTGCAGCCATTGAGAAAAGCCAAACTCTTGTGTGTGCGCGTCTCGAATAGCCCCCAAGATGGCCGCCAATGTGGGATCGATGTTTCAATATTGGAAGCGATTTGATCTACGGCGACTCCAGGTTAGTGCGGGCAACGCCGGCCGCGCGGCTGTGGGGAACCCGGGCGCGCCCTGGGCGCATTGGGGAGGTCCCCGGGCTAGCGGGCGGGCGCCCCGGGGCGGCGGGCGGCGGCTGCCGGGGCTCGCTAGGGCTCGGCTGCCCGCTGCCCATCGATAGGTATTAGGAATTGATCTCGCCGCTGCTCTTTGTTCGGTTCAATCATCGATTAGCCGCCGCGACCATGGAGAAGCGCTAGTGAGCCCGCGGCCGAGGGAGCGAGCCGGCGGCCGAACGGCCGAACGAGGCGGGTGCTGCGGCCCCGGCTGGGGGCTGCTGGCGGGACCCCCAGCCGCCCCCAGAGCGCCGCACTTTGCGCGCCTCCCAACTTCGCGGCGCTGGGGGAGGCCGCGGAGCGCTCCGTGTGCCTGTCCGCGCCCGGCTGGGGCTCGGTGAGGGAGGGAGGGAGCTGGCGGGCAGGGAGGAGGAGGAGGAGGAGGAGGAGGAGAGGAGGAGGCAGCCTGGTTGGCGAGGAGGCGGCTTCACGCCCCGCCGCCCGCCGGCACCTCCACCGCCGCGGCCGCCCTCCTGGCTGCGCAGCCCGGACGCGCCGCCAACCGGGGACCACCACCGCCGCCACCGGACTGGCAGCCTGCGCCGCAGACCTCTTCTCGGGCCGGGCTCTCGGGGTTCGTCTTTGCTTCTTGCCTTTCCCCGCTTCTGTCCCCTTCCCAAGTCTAGGTACGAACGGGCGGTGTTGGGCCCAGGCGTGCGCAAGTTTGCGCTCCTGCCTCCCGGGCGGTGCAAAGCCAGGAGCGGTGCAGAGCAGGTGACTCCTGGCTCTTGGGCCCATGGGAACTTTTAAATGGGAGATTCCCTCGCCCTTTTCTGCCTGCTGCTTCTCCTCCCCGCCGCTCCCCTCTTTTCTCCGTTCTCCAGCCTCTTCTTTTTTCTTTCTTTCTTTCTCCTCCTCTCTTTTTACCTTTCCTTTCCTAGGACTACTCCCTCCAGAACCCCAGTAACCCTGTTCTCCTTCCTGTAAGTCTGTGTGGCTCCCCCAGATTTGGGGTGTTTTCTGCCAGCCCTCCAGGATCCTCTAGGGTCTGGGGGCATACCAGTACCCCACCTTGGAGGCACAGCTCCAGCTTCTGTTCTTTTCCGGGAGTGCCCAGAACGTCCCTGACAAGCCCCCAAGCCTTGGAGTCTCAAAGTCGTGGCCAGTGCAGGAGAATAAGGGGCGGGGAAATGGTGCGGATAAGGGGGCGGGGAGGGGTGTGTGTGTGATTAGAATGTCCTGCCTTGGCCGTGACATTCGTAGAAGATGCAAGAGCATCAGTCTGGAGATAAAAAGGGACCCACTTTTTTTTTTTTTTAATCCGCCTGCAGATCTCCTTAAGTTTCTTCTGATAAGTGGCTCCAGCATCCCCCTCCTCCTGGCCGCTTCCCAGTCTCCCTCCTTCCTAACCCCCAACTCCTGGCTCCCCTCCTCCCCCAAAGCCTTGAGCTGGAGAGAAAATCGGGGCACTCAGGCATGCAGTTAATAACTGCGAGTGCCTTGCAATTCCAGGTCCTCACTGCTCGAGTTGGGGCTGCAGTTTGGTGGCCGGATGAGATAGGCAGGGCTGTGAGCTGTGCTTGCTGGTTTAAAGGATACCAAAGTGGCCTTTCTAGAAGACTGGGGGTTGGGGGAGGGATGGATAGAGGAAGGAAGAGAGAGGGAGAGTGTTGGGCAGCCACATTGGGCTTGGCACGAAGGCCAATGGTAATCGCATTCCCTGCTAATGTTTGTAAATGAGACCCGGGCACGGCTGGGGGACAGCGTCTTTATTTATGATTGATGTTCTGTAACATAAGGAATGACAAGAACGTGGCAGACAAGAGGAGAGGAACCAGAAGGGCTGGCGAAAGCCCTTTGCAGGGTCCTATTGTTATTCTGGGCTGGAAAAAATTTCCGCGGTGAGATTTACAGCACTGGTATTTGCTCCCGGTTGGCCAGAATGTCAGTTAACACAATTTTCATTAGATAACTCGTTTTCAATCCAGAGAACTGGGGCTGTGGTGGGGGAGAGGCAGGGGCTCTCTACTGAGGGGTGGGTGCGGCACTTAGGGAGCTTATTTCTGAGCTGGGGTGCTTGAACCTCATTCTCTTCATTCTTTGCTCAGGGGTCTTTTGTGGAGCCATTGAGGTCACCCAAATCTTGATTCCAGCTGGACTCCCTCGCATCTGGGAACCCTTTGTTAGGGTTTTAGAAGATGCTGAGATGGTAAAGCTGATTTGAACTGGAAAGGATGGAGATGGGGGTTGTGGGGAGGCTTGTGCAGGTGATGGAGACACAGGGTGGCAAGACCTCTCCCCCTGCAGGGGTCTACATGAAGGAAGTATTCATTACAAATAACAATGGTTTTCTGTCTGCCAAAAAATATGAAGGCTTCTGGTGAGGGGGGGTAGCTCATTTACATCGATATTAAGTGGAAGGGGTATCCCCCAGGGAGTTTGAAAGGCTGCACACTTCTAGAGAACAGAGAAATAAATGTGGCAGCCGTGGCATGCAAACATTCAGGCCTGCACATCTGCCTACTCCCCACCCCCATCCTGAAATGTTCTGTTGTCCCCTTGCCCATTGGTGCAGCTCCCGGGTGCTCTCCCAGGTGGCATTTTTGTTGGAAAAGGATTATGAGCCTCAGCACTTTTGCCTGGGATCCTCTCTGATACATAATGCTAATGACTCCTACACATTTGTATTTTCATTTTTCCCTCCCTGCTTTTTTTCTTATAGGGGAAATAACCCAAACTTCTGCTGGCTCATAATGCAGGTAGGAGGGACTGGTTCCCACCCAGGGCCCTGTACAGGCTGAGAGATTTGGGCCCACTTATCTTGGGCCTGGCTGCCTGGGAAAAGGTGTGTGGTTTTCATTTTTGGTCGTTCAGCTTGGACGGTTTCTTGCAGCCTGGTTGCTGAAAGTAAAGTGGCTGAGGCAGCAAAGGTGGTCCTTTGTCCCCAAGCCAGACTGTGATGCTCAGTGCCACCCATCTTGGCAAGAAAGGTGACCTTAGGCCAGGCCAGCATGCAGCCCTCTGGAAGCACATATTTTTCAAATATGGAAGTGGTCCAGTTATTCCTCCTTCTAGGGCAGCTGAGCACAGCAGGGATGTTTCCATCTGAGGGCGGTCAGTCAACAGCCTTAGGGTCTTATGAGCTTGTGGTAAAGGTGATGATCTGCCCCGTAGGCCCGCTTTGGTACCCTTGAAACTGCCTCCGCCTTGTCTTTCTCTGTTTTAGCCCCCTTTGCTTCTAACAGCTCAGGAAACGAGAAGAAATAAACTTCCATCCAAAGATAATGCTGGGCATATTTCATTTGGTTATAAGATTGCTTTATGGTGAACATTACTAATGCAGTATTTTTTTATGGCTTTTCTGTGTATAATCGTCATAACCGGATTCATACCTTTATGATTTTCTTTTTCTGCTTTCCTTTGCCACTTTTTTTTTTTTTAAATAAAATATGACACTCTGGGTTCAGTCTTGCAGACCCTCTTTTCCTTCTCCTTAGGAGAGGGTTCCTTAAGCTAATAAGAGTTTGGGGTCCCCTGTCCAGATGAGGACATGCGGTCCAGATGAGGACATGCGGTCCAGCTGTGCATCTGCATTTTTGTAGGTGGATAGAGCTTGGCTGCTGGGACCACACAGCCCAAGTTTTGGAGGAAAAGGTAAATTCTGCTTGTGGTGCCTGCAGTTAGGAGCAAGACCCACAGGACGAGCAAGAGAAGCTGCACCTGTCCAAGGGGTTTGCAGAAACTTCCAGGAGGGCACACTCTCTTGAGGCAGGGAAGTGAGATGGTGCTTGATGGAATGTTTTTCCCTGCTCAAAGTTTAGAAAAGAGCGTGGATGTGATTAAAATATTATAACCTTATGATATTCTGAAGTGCATAAATTTTACATATCAGCCACAGAGAGTTTAGACATCCATTAGAGCCTCTGACAGCTTGACTTATCTAAATGTGCTATCATTTAACAATGTGTCAAAATTCCTCTTTCTATAGATGACAGCAGTAAATAAGCTATCAGCCCTGTTGGCGGAATCATAACTTTGAAAACTTTGAAGTAATAGAATTGCTGCTGGGGCAGGAGTCTGAGAAGCAGGAGCCTGAGACGGCAGGACCCGGCCTGGCCCAGGCCCATGAGGCTGGTGGCTGCCAGGGTCGGGGGAGACAGGGAGAGGAAGGACTGATGGGAGGCAGGCCTTCCGCAGCATCTCTGGGAATAAGAACAGACAAGTTGTTCAGATTCCTGGACACTTATTTTAAGTCCACCCAGGGAGTGACCCATTCCATCTGCCTCTCTGGTTCTTCATGCCACACCCTGTGGGCTTTTTCTGCAGGAGCTAGAAACAGGTTTAAATCTTTATTTAAGTACCCAGCAGTCTTTTCTGGGCATCCCAAAATTCTGGTTTTTCAACTTGGCAGAAATTGCTTCCCAAAGATGGGCTCTCTGTGGGAGGCCAAGGGGAAAATCTGAGCAGCGTCTCATCCCACACCAGCTTTCCTTTTGGGGTTGTTGAAATTTCTTTTATTAATACCTGAATTCACTAGAGAAAATTGAGAAACTACAGACGAACCTGAAGAAGCACATGAGTATCTCAGTAGCTTATTTCAGTGAACACGGGGCTGTTTTGACTAGAGGGAGCTGCATTTCTGATGTTTTTTTTCCCCTCTTTCTCCCTCCCCCTTTTAAAAAACTCTCCTTTTAAAAAGAGAATTCTGTCTTCGAACTTGACATTCTGTCATGGTAACCTTTCTTCTGGCAGATGGGATTTCAAACACGAGCACCTTAGCTGGTGCTAAATTTGGACCTGGTTGATGGTAGATGGGGCTGCCCAGAATCTGTGGTTCTCTAGGCTGCGGTCTAAGGGCTTGTTTTCTAGCTGCTTCGTGGTCCTCTCATCCAGAGGCCAGTACTGGCATAGGTGGAGTGTGGGAAGGGAATGGCCTTGATCTGCCTTTAATCCTGGCCTTGGGATTGGGGTCTGTTCACCTTTGCCCTCAGGAAGGGAGCTGATGCTCTTTATTTGTGACAGTGGCTTATATGGATGATGAAGGGAAGGTGGCGGGGATTGGCAGGGGGAGAGAAGAACCAGGAGCCTGAATGGCTTCTGGCACTCTGGAGTGAATTGTCCAATATCCAAGTCTCGGGTATGTCTTGTCTGCCCACCAGGTTGTGATAACGATGAAGGGCACCATGCTTGGTGCACCAGTAAAGCGTGCTGTCTCCTTGAGACTTCCCCCAGTCCCACATGGTTGTTAGGAAAGGGGGATATTGGCCTTTTAAGTCACTTCTTTTTTAGATAAGCAGTTATATCTAGGGTGGAGATACTTGCTTTCTAAGCCCCCATTAGCCCTTGTCAAAAATCGTTTTAGTGTTTTGTAGAAATATGGACAATATATTCTTATCATACTTAAAGTTCCTTTCTTCTGATTATCCCTTGAGATCTGCCCCATTATCTCTCCACTGCAGTCATGCTGCCTTTACTCACTGTTCCAGCCAGGAAGTCCTTTTTGTCCCTCATTACATCGAGCACATTCCCACTTCAGGACATTTGCACTTGCACTTCCCTGTGCCTGGGACTCGAGATCTGTGTGGAGCTAGCTCCTTCATTACTTTCAGTTTTAGCCCCACAGTGGAGACCACTGAGCCTCAAGAAGGTTAAGGGAGTTTCCACAACTCTTTCCCCCTTCACTATGCAAATGTGCACTGGACTCTAAGGGCCCTGCAGTTTCTCTGAGAGTTTTGACTTCAGAACCTTCTGGGGTGTGGTGTCTCTGAACACACCAGGCGATGTTGGCCTGCCATTAGGTACACATGGCAGCTTTTTTCTGTAAAGACTCACATAATAATATACTTCAGGCTTTGTGGGCCACATGTCTCTGCTGCAGCTGCTCTTCTCAGCTCTTATAGTATGAAAGCCGCCGTGGCCAATAAGAATGAATGCGCATGGCTGTGTGCCAATAAAACTTTATTTACAAAAACTGGGCAGAGGGCCCTAGAGCTGGCCCGAGGGCTGTAATTTGCTGTAATCAGTCTGGTCTACTGGCCTAGGTGATGGACACCATACAGACTATGGCATGGCTAAAGTTTTTGATTTTCAAACTCAGTTCCCAAACTAGTTCTTTACCCTTTCCCTCAAGAGGGAAGCACACACAGCCAGGATGGGAAGGGGCTGCGGCTGACTTCAGTTCCTGGTTCCATTGCCTACCAGCTGTGTGACCTTGGATGAGTCCCTTAATCTTTCTGTGCCTTTCTTTCTTTGTTGTTAAGTGGGATTAGTAATAGTCTCTACCTTCTAGTTGTTCAAGAAAATTAAAATGCTTTGAATATGGACATGTCTAGCACAGCGTGAGGCACACAGTTAATGCTTTGTAGGTGCCTTATTTCTTCTTGCTGATATTTTTAGAGTGTGAGAGAGGGGTGAGAAAGGCAGATAAACAGTGGTTGCTGGAACTTGCTGGCCTTTCAGGCTGTTGAAGAGATTTCTAGGCAGGTTTTCTCTTCTCTCTTGGGGATTTACTATGCTAACCTATTACTATGTTACTTGTAATGTCTCATATTTTTGGAGCTCTGACCACCAAGTTGCAGACAGGGAGCTGAGTCTGGGGCTATGCATATGTGTTTGGATTAGTGCAATATTTAGAAACATTCTTGTGAAAGTTGTCAGCATTTAAAACATGGGAGATTTTACTTAAGAAACCCAGATGTCCAGTGTCACTTACAGATAAGGAATTCTGGTACACTGCGCAGGTCTCACTGAAAAGGGATGTGGAGACCTAGGAAGGGCATTCCAAGCATAGGGCACAACAGAGGCTCAGAGCAGTGGAAAGGATCCCAAGAAGGGTCAAGGTCACTGGTTGCCTTTCCCTAGTGCCTGGAGTCAGAAGAGCCTGTGTTTCCAGAAAAACCAAAAGACCCCTGACAGTCCCATGAAGAGGGGTGGTTAGTGGGGTACAGAGTCCACTGTCTCTGCTTCTTCCCAGTAACTTAGTCACCCTCCAAAAGTAGGCCAAGGGCTACCTGCTGGGGCCCTTCCCAGCCCCCCACGCTTTGCTGTCCTTGAGTTCAGCCAAAGGAAACAGCAGTTCTCAAATACACATTTGTCATTAAAAAGAAAGAAAGAAAAAAAAAAATCAATCCTTTGGCCTCTTTGGCCTGAGCTGGTTGTCTGCCCGAGACGCCCGGAGCCCAACAGTGCTTAAGACTGCAAGCCGCCATCGCTCAAACTGGACGGGCCGAATGGCTCCCCCGGAACCATTATGATCGATCAATGTGTCCAGCTGACTGTTTGGGTGGGGTGCTGTGGGTGGGGAGACCACAGGGGTCATCAGGGCTGCCCAGCGGGGGCCAGATTTCCCTTAGTGGAGCTGTCACTCAAAGGCCACACTGCTGGAGACACCTTCCCTGGGTGCCTGTTGTCCATTAGGAGCTTCTGTGGGCCCAGGTTTGTGAGGAGGTGTGGTGTGGGCTGCAGGGGTCAGCCCTGTACCTCTCCACCTACAAAGACGTTTAATGTGGACTCTGGAGCCAGGTGGCCTATATTCAGGTCACAACTCTGCCATTTACCAGCTGCATGACCTGGGATGACTCACTTAACCTCTCTGAGCCTCACTTTTCTTGTATGTAAAATGGGGATGATGGTAGTAGCCGTCTCCTGAAGCATCCTTGTGAGGAGTGAGTTAATACATATGGAGTGCTGAGACCTGGAGCAGCATATAGAAGTGTTATAGGATGTTAAAGTGAATAATAATTACTGTTACCTTTGTTTCCAGATATATATATTCACCACTTAAGGTAGAACTTACTTTGATTAATAATTATAAGACTAATAACAAATGTAATAAGTAATATAACTAGTAACTATATAGGGGAGATACTTCAGGGAACTCAAGATGGCAGCTCACAGTGAGCCCAGGGACAGTGGGAAGGGTAGACACATGTCATTGGATAGAGGGTGTGTGATCAGACATTGGAAATGCATTCTGAGACAAAGATGGCAGAGGGTCCCCAAGTCTGGGACCAGAGAGAGGTTTCTTGGAAGAAGTGTCCCCTCAGCAGAAATCTCAAAGATGTGGTCAGGGAGTGGCATGTGTGAGGCCCCTCAGATGGGCAGAATTCCCTGTGCAGCACCTGAAAGAAGCAAAGAGGCAGGCCTCAGATGCCCAGCAGGCTGTTGGGCCCCCTCCTCCTTCTTGCCATCTATCACCTGGGAGTAAGGAGGGGGGTAAAATAAGACACTGTGCACCTGACTCCTGGTGAACCATCTCTTAATGGGTGCTTTGTAAATTGTCAGACCCCAGAAAAAGCCTGGGTATAGTTTTTACTTTTTTAACAAGGTTTTTTTTTTTTTTTTTTTTTTTAACTGTGTTACAGCCTGAACCCACTCAAGGGATTTATTTTTTGACATAAACATATAACTTTAACATAACAAAAACAAGCACTTCCAACAAGACCAAGACAGCATCTCTTCTTCTAAGGTTTAGGTTTTGCCCAGAATTCCTTATACAGGGAATAGCCCATACCCAGAGTCATCGCTCCTACAACAAAGCCTTGGGCTACCACACGCATGTGAATCAGGTGAATGGACATTTTAGTATTTCCCCTGTTCTTTAATTTGTATAATCCATATGCAACAATTGCTGCAAAACCTGCCATTCCAATAGGCACAAATGGTGCTTCTTTAGCTTTTCGGATAAATTTAGATCCCTGATCTTCATCATATGAAGAAAGAGAAACATCTGTGTTGGTTGACATAGTGATTGTTTGAAGAAACTTCCGAAAGCGACAAAACCCTTCACCACCGCACCCGCTTGTGTACCCAGTCCGTGTGCCCCGTCCGCGCGGCTATTCCCTTAACAAGGTTTTTGTCCACTTCCTGATCCATTGGAAAATGCTCTCATCCCATCTCCTGACTGTGCATAGGGCTGCCAGGTTCAAATCCTGGTCCTTCCCCTTCCTAGCTGTGTGTGCTTGGGCAAGTCATTTTCCCTTCCTTAGGCTTGATTTTCTCATCTGGAACTCGGGTGTGGTAATGGTATCTCCTGACGGTGGCCATGAGAGGGTGCCCTGCAGATCTCTGACTAAAGGGAGTGTGACTGGCCCTCACTCCCTGCCTGGAAACCAAGCCCATGGCTGAGTACCCAGGGATTCTGAAGCTCCTGGAACAGTTGTGACTCACCTGCTAGATCTGTGGCAGTCCAGGAGCCACCAGCCTCCTGCTGCCCTCTCTTTGTCCTTCACCCCATGCCCCCTGGAAGGTGCTGGTCTTGACTGGTACATTTCTTTGCCACATAATCCCCCCTTTTTGTCTGCTTCTTGGTGGACCACACCCTCCACTGACAGTGGAGTGAGATTCTGTTGCCTTTGTTCCCAGAACCTGGGAGATGCTCAGTTGAGGTCCCTGGCATGTCCTGTTGGGATGCTGGGAGTGACCACTCTGAAGAGGGGAACACTTTTCCTGGTGACCTGTCCCTACTTGGCCCATAGGTCCTATGTGTTCAGAACCCCCTTCCCACCAGTTTCCCCCTGTATTTTTCCCTCTTTTCTCCTGCCACTATCCCCCTGCTTGTTCAAGCCACTTGGGCAGCTTTACTTCTCGTTAAACACACCAAGCCTGTTCTAACCGCAGGACCTTGGCACTTATTGGCCTCTCCATCTAGGACCCTTTGCGTGATGTCTCCACAGTTCTCCCCCTCAGCCTGTTGCCTCTGCTTAAGTTTCTCCTCTTCATGGAGGTCCCACACCTCTTTTTTTTCCCAAAATGATTCGACTCCTTCCCTTGTTTCAATTGATGCCATGATGTCTGTTAATGTATTTGCTTGCTCTCTGCCTCCCTCCCTCAATAAACATTTGCATGATGGAGTGGTTGAATGCCACAGGAAGAGTGTGTGGTACCAGCTGCCCCTGCACTTGGGGTGCAGCCACATGTGTCCCCTCCTCCCAGCCCCCACTGCTTCACCACTCCCTGGCTCTTGAAATTTGCTCACCCCTGCCTGGGAGTAGGACATGGGCCTCAGGCCTGCGGTGAGCAAGGTTTTATCTTTAGCTCTGTCAGTCTCGCTTTCGAAACTGGTGACCCCAATTCCAGCCTGGGAGGTGGCTTTCATCCTAATTAATACATCCATTAATTAATTGCCGGCAGGCTGCGGGCCATTAGTGATGGTTTGGTGGCCTCGGTCTCAGACAGCTCAAATGTTTTTGGACCAGGTAATGTTTTGGACAATGCCTTATTCCCAGGCCTGCCGATGAGCCCCTTGGGCATCTGGAAGGGGTGGGGTCTTGGGACAATGACCCAGGGGTGAGGGGCTTCCCTGCTGAGCATCCCTGGAGCTCTCACTTGTAATCTGGTGGGAGTCCAGGACTTAAGTCTGTCTTCCTCCTAGGTTGAGGGCATTCAGTGTTTCTGCCTAAAATGGAGCTGGGCTGCCATGGCAGGTTACCCACTCACTCTTACTAAATGTTATTCTGCTCCTGCTGTGCCAAGTTCTGCCCAGAGCAGGCAAACCAAGGCCCTTGCCTCTAAAGCTTCTATTTTATAATTTTTGGAGACAGAAATACTTTTCTTCAAGGTTGTAAGAAATAAAGAGAAACAACTAGACACAGCCTAGGGCTGGGTGAGCTGTAAGCCTTTCCTAAATAGTGACTGTGATTAATCATTGCTTCTTATCTTTATGAACAGTCATCATTATTATCATCAAAATGTGAAGGCCTTTCTGGTTGAATTTCAGTCTCCTTAGGAGAAGCACCTGAAATGAATGTGGGCCCGGAGCAGTCAGACCTCACAGGACCCTGGTCTTGCTGCTTCCTTACCAGGAGAGCTTGGGCAATCTCCTTGACTTTTCTAAGCCTCCTCGTCTGCAAAATGAGAAGTAAACAGCCCCTACCTCATAGGGACACTGTGAGGAAAGGTCCTTAGCACATGGTTGGAGCATCCTCATTCCCCAGCAAACACAGACAGCAATTATCACCCTTAGTGTTGTTATCATTAATTATTACCATTATTATGATATCATTACTCTTTGTCATTCACCTCTGGGGCCTCTCTGGTTAATCAGAGGTTGCCAGATCTGGGTGGAACCTGGAGGCTTGTTGTGGCTGGCTGCTAGGATCAGATGAAGGAAACTCCCCTGGACTTCAGCTGGGTGCAGATTCCCCCACGGTACCCCAGGGGCACAGGACTCTTAAATCTGGGCCTGTGTCACCAAGCGCCAGAGTTACCCAGGCTGGTCTACTGAGAGCCAGCGGCCAGCAGCCAAGTGAACTGGTCCCTGATGGAGAAGCTCCAGCTGAGCACAGTGGCACTCGCCTGTCATCCTAGTGATGGGGAGGCTGAGGCAGGAGGATTGCAAGTTTGAGGCCAGCCTCAGCAACTTAGAAAGATCCTATCTCAAAATAAGAAAGGCTCAGGTTGTAGCTCAGTGGTAAAGTGTCCCAGGTTCAATCTGCAGTACTAACTCAATAAATAAGAAACAAGCTCCTGTCTAGAGGTTAGGCCTCTCCACTGCAAGCCTTTGGTGGGCTTTTAGAAAAGCCTGGGAGCCTCAGTTTCTTTAACCAGTAGTTCTTGCATCTTTATGCTGGGCCAGACAGACTAAAAAGCCCTCTCCTGACATTATCTCCTTAGTTTTCCCAGCAGCCATGTGAAAGGAGAGCTTCTGCTACCCCATTTTACAGCTGGGTAGGCTGAGGCCTGGGCTCCAGGGTCACATTGCCAACAGGCAGTGGCCCCTGGGCTTAAATGCAGGACCCAGAACTATTGGCTACCCTATCCCTGCTCTTGCCCCACTAGTGCCAGAGGTGCCTCTCATAAGAGGTCCCCATCTGCAGTCACTATGCTTGTATTCTTTAATTTCTTTTTTTTGAAAAGCCCCTAAAACAATCTGCCACTATCAGCTCATGGAAATGTATCCTGCCCCAAAACCTGAGCAACGTGAGGCGGGAGGAGATTTATTAACAACTCCATAATGATTCCGTTTTTGACCTGGAAAATGAGCACCACCCACCCTGCAGTCCCAGCTGTCCTGGGCACCTGCCCATTCATCCTGGGCACCCCCTGGACCCAAGCTTCATGGTGCCCCTGTCGTCAGCCCACATTCCGCAAGATGGAATTCTCGGCCTGGGCTGATAATAAGCAGGTATTGATTGCTGCCGTGGTCATTATCAAGATTTATTTAGTCAATATGGCCTCTCCGGTCAATAAATCGTGTCGTTGATAAAGAAGGAAGGAGATAGACTTGTAGGCTTTATTAAAAAAGTTTTTTAGATTTTTTTAAACCACTGACTCCAGCCCCTGCCACCTCCTATGGTCAACATCAGCTTCACTCTGGACTTTGTATCTGGTGTCATGAGCGCTTTCTGTTCACAGCAGAACTTTTCATTCATGGCATGGTTTCAGACAACAAGGATTTAGGGCAGGGTTGTATCTGGAAGTGGCCCCTGGGCTGGGATGCCTCCTCACTTTTCTGTACCCCTTGCTCTGTCAGTACTCCATGTTCTCAGTTAATCTTTACAGCCCTTTGGGGTGAGCACTAGTGTTGCTGCATTTGACAGACGAAAAAACTGAGGTCCAGGGAGGCCCATTCACTTGACGAAGGTCACACAGGACTCAAACCCAGACAGAATGGCTGGAGTCTTTGCTTGAATTTGACATACATCCAGCAAATAGCAAATGTTTTATCAAACATTGTACTTTGTGCCCAATACAGTGCCAGGTGCTGGTGTAGAGGGGCAAATGAAACAAATAAATGTGTAATTGCAGAAATGGAAAGAATGGAAGAAAGAAATGATCAGGGTGCTGAAATCTAGATGGAGGGGCACCTGTTATTCATGGTGTTTAGCTACCCTGGGTTGGTGACATTCTGACTTTGAGACTTGAATGATGAGGAGTCCGTTAGCAAAGTTCAGGCAAAAGAATTCATGGCCACAAAGCAGCCTGTAGCCTTGACATGGGACTCAGCCTGTACAGCAAGGCGCTGGAGGGAGGCCAGAGTGTGGGGTTCAGAGGGGAGGGGAGGGGACAAATCCCGAGTGGAAGGCGGGTCCCTGTGGGTCAGGCCCTTGAAGACCACAGTAGCGGGTGGATTCAGGTGCTGTCTAAGGGAAATAGGACGTTATTGAGGTTGGAAGCAGGGAGGAAGTGAGATCCAGTTTATGTTTGGGTCTCATTAGGTTCAGCCTGGGTGGGAACATTGAAGGGAGGGAGGGAGGGAGCATTGGAGACTAGGGAAAGGAGCTTCTGTGACAAACTGGATATTGTGATCTCTGCTCAGAGAGGGGTCTTAGAAGTGGCAGTGGCACTCCTCTAAGTGTATAGAGGACTAGCAGCATTTGGGCTGGGAGCTTGAAAAATGTCATGGAGATGCACCTGAGCCTTGAGCAGGGTGGAGGCTGCAGGTCCTTGGAGGGGTATGGCTGGCTCTCCTGTGCAGTGGCTTGGAGGTCTTTCATGGTGGATGTGCAGTGGGGGAAAGGTGTGCAGAGCCCATACAAGGGGTTGAGCGGGGATTGGGTCATGATCTGAGAAGAGACCTTTGCTCCCTGGTCACAGGGGGCCTGGTTTCTAGTGTGTTCCCAGGTACCACTTGTTAGGAAGGGCCATGAAAAGATGAGATGACCAAGATGGTATGAGTGTTTGACCCAGGCTACATGGGGTGCCTTGTGCTGGAGGCCACGTCCTGACTTCCGTATGTGGAGATGATATGGGATGTCTGCCTGAGGAATTACAGGGGCATGTGGGCTAGAGTACAGAATAGACAACCTTCCTTACCTTCAGTTTTGTCCAATCCTTGATCACCATAGACTGGAAGTCTAGCAGAGGCTGGTGAGTACCTCCTTACCATCTGTCCACCCACTACCCGTCATCCACCAACATTCTCTCATCTGTTCATTCATAAATCTGCTCACTCATCCATCTGTCTCCAACCACTCAGTAATTCATCCAGCTGTTTACTTTCCCATTCCTACTGACTAACCCTATCCATTGTGTATCTATCCATACTGTCATCACTCTACCCATCCACCCATTCATCCACCCACCCATCCACCCATCCACTCATCTGTCTACCCACCCATCCACCCACCCACCCACCTACCCTATAGGCCTGTGAAATAGGTAGAGGTCTGCTGCAGAGGGCTCTGGGCTGGAGAGAAATTGATGCTCTCAGTGGGTGGGTGGTCTCAGAGGGGTCTGCCTCCAAGAAGATCCCATGGGAACCACTGTTCCCTAGGTCCCTGGAAAGATCCATGAAGAACCAGGCTGTGTCCTGTAGCAGATTAGAATTCATCAAGGTACTTGGGAGAGATTTTTGGGGCAGGGCCTCTGTGGACAGGGAGGTGAGCATGGCTGGTCTCTAGGCTACTATTGGACGAGGGTGTCCCTATGTCCCTAGTGTCCCTGTGCAGCACAGATGGCAGCATCTGACCTCCACGTGGTACTCAGAACCTGTTAGAAGGGTCCCACATGTTCTATTGGATCACCTCCCATTCCACAGAGTGTGTACAAAGGGAAGAGTCTTGCACTTCCTTTCCCAAGAAAGTGGATGGAGAGACCCTCTTTCCTCCATGCTCAGCCACATTGCTAGAATGTCTGCTCACACTGTCTCCTTCTGCACCTCCACTCACCGCTCTCCCCACGGAGCACCCACAGGCCTCTGACTGTGTTCTCTTCATTTTACCTCCTGCCACCACTTCTTGGTGTTTTCTCAGGCCCATTCCCTTTAGGCTGGCCTCTAAATATGTCTGAGGTCCATGTTTTCTCATTCTGTTCCCTTGGTCCCCTATGTGGCCTTCTCTCTATTCACATGACCACTACTACCCCGACTCTCCATTCTCTACCTCTGGATTCCAGACCTGTCAGCTTGACGGCTTTCTTGACATTTCTTCTTTTTAAGAAAAAAATCACTTTGTTGACATTTTTTGAATGCCTGTGTTAAAGATGTCTCCAATTATAACTGACCTCACCTGGTCTCCATCTTAGGTCCATCCAGGTCTACAGGACAGAAACCTGGGAGCTGCCCAGACTGTCCCTCTCCCCCATGCCCCTCACATACAATTTGTCACTAAATCCTGTTTTTTTTTTTTTTAACCCTCCTACAGACCCCCTGTGTCCTACCCCTTACCTTCTTTCCCACCATTGGCACTAGGCCCATGCCCCCAGCAATGGATTTCAGTTTACCATTGTGTCTTCCTGGACTGCCTCTGGCCTTCCTGACTCTGCTGACACACAGCGGCTGGTGAGATTACTTAAAATCCTGCCAAGTACCATTTCTCATGGCTTCAGATTGCTTTTGAGGCAAAGTCCCCATTGTAACCTTCCAGGCTCAGCAGACTGCTCATTGCCCTCTGTTTCTGGCTTACTGTATTACTAATCTTATGGCTAGTTCAATTCTCTGTTGAAAGCAGGATATTGAAGTGTGCATTATTGAATTGACTATTTTGCTCCTCATTTTGGTCAGTTTTCATGCCATATCCTTTTATTAGGTGTATATAGGCTTATAACTGTTATGTTTTCTTCATGGATTGACCCTTTTTTCATTATGAAATGCCCCTCATCCTAGTAACATTAAAAAAATTTAATGTTCATTTTGCCTGATATTGGCATAGCTACTTCCTCTTTCCTGTCGTTGTGTTGACGTGATGTATCTTTTTGGAGTCTTTTACTTTTCAATCTATTTGTGTCTTTGAATCTAAAGTGTCTCCTATAGACAACATGCAGTTGGACCATGTTTTTCTATCCAGTCTAAAAAACCTCTGCACTTTGAGTAGATTGTTTAATCCATTCACATTTAATGTACTATTGACATAGTAAGATTTATGTCTGCATTTTACTTTTTGTTTTCTATATGTCTGTCTTTTTTTCTTCTTATTTTCTGTTTTCTTTTGCATTGGTGAATATTTTCTCATGTAGCATTGAAATTTTACTAATGAATTGTTTTTACTAGTTTTGAGGTTTTCTTAGTAGTTGCGCTAGGGTTCACTATATTCATCAGAATTTGGTTCAGACTTGAATTTGTATAATCAACTCCTTTGTGCCCTCTGTTCTTGATCTTGTTCTTAAGTCACATTCTCTCTGCCCTCCACATTCCCTGACCTCGTGACACTTCCCATCCCCATCTTCCCAGCCCCATCAACTCCTCTTCCATCTTGGGAGCTTGCTTGTACAACCCCTGTGCTCTGTGGACCCCACCTCTGCAGCACATATCACAGTGGCTGTCAGACACATCTCTGTCGCTGATGCTGCCTCCTTCTCTCTGTGGACTCTAATCTCTGTGAGGGCACGGAGCAGCTTGTTCCCAGAACTGAGCAGCAGAGGGGTAAGCACATGTAGGCCTCAAAAATTCAGTCAAATGAATAAAAGGGTGGATGTGAGTAAGTGTGACTTTGTGTGTCTGCATCTTCATGTGCACATATCTTGGAATGTGTTTGTGTGTTTGCATGTTCGTGTCTGTATTAGTGTTTCTGTAGGTATGTCTGTTTTTCTGAGTGTGTTTTGCTTGTATGGTTGTGTCTGTATCCACAAGTGAATATCTGTGTGCATGCACATGTGTGTGTGTCTTTGCCACATGTGCAGTGTGGCGTGTCTTAAGTGTGCGCATGCACGCTTGCTCCTGCTCCCAGGCAAAGATCCTTTTGATGTCTCCTTGCTATGCAATTATTTTTTGACTAGTTTGTGTAGCATTTAATGATTTCCCCAAAGCTAAGCCCAGCCCCCTGAGTATTGATCTCACTGCAGTAGAGGTGACACCGGGTAATGTGGGGCCAGCCGGCAGGTGCTGCTACTGCAGAATTGGCCACCGCACCTGCCGCCTCTCCAGCCTTGATCTCTTAGGGGGAAAGCTCCTGATACGGGTGGGCGGGGTGAGCTCTTGCCAGACAGATGAACTCTGCTCTCTCTAGCTGCATATGACAACCAGGAAACTGTCCCCTCATGCCTCAGTTTTCTCATCTGTGAAATGGAGTCTTAATGGGGGAGACATGAAATCATCTCAGTGGCATGCCTGGCATACACCAGGGGCTCCACAGATGTTTTCTGGTCATCTGCTTTCATATTTGCTCCCCGAGACCTCTTACCAGAGCTGCAGGAGAGAAGATTTCAGATGCAGCAAGGATGGAATGACTAAGAGATGCTCGTCCTTCTTGGGACCCTTTCCACGTGGCCTCTTTGGAGGCGGTCCAAGAGTTGCACTTGTGCTCTGGTGAAGGCTCCATGATGCTCACCTGCAGGTACCCAGTGACATTCAGAGGCTTCCCACGGACACACAGCATTTCTCTAGTGAGCTGGGATTCAGCCCTTCCTGGCTTCTAGGGGTCTTCCAGCTGCTTCCTTAATCTCCAGCCTCCGCTGTCTGTCCTGATGCCCTTCAGCCTCTGTGCTTGGACCACTGCACTCCTGACACATCTAGCCATTATGTGTGCGCCTCCACTTCCTGGGGCAGTGCTCCCTTGCTCTTTGCAGGCTCCACCCCCTTCCTTGACCCTGGGGTGCTTCCCATGCCATCAAGTGATTCCCTGGTTCCTCGTTGGTCTTCCCCATAAGATAGCGAGCTCCTCACTCCAGGTCAGAGCTGCATTGTGTGGTGTGGTGACCATGAGGCCTGGAGGCCTGATTAGAGGTCATGTTTTAAAACTCAGCAGGAGAGCTGATGTCCCTGGGCCTGCACCTACTGGGCCAGGAACAGGGTGTGGGTTTCCCACTTTGCACATCTCCTACCTAGCTATGACTATGTATTTGGCATAACTTAATGCTTCATAAATACCATCATTTAAATGACTTTGTTCCCATAATAATGCTGTGGTATAAGCACTGGTACTGTCCTTTGTTTTTAGAGGAGGAAGCCAGGGCACAGAGAGGTTAAATGACTTGCTCAAAGACACACAGCAGAGCCAGGTAATCTGACTGTAGACTGTGTATACAGGCTTTTTTGCCTTTTTCTGTTCACACCTGAAGTAGATACCATGTGTGTAGGAAGCGCTACTGTATGTCCAGCTCTCCCTCTCCTCCCCAGAAGCTACCATATGTACAAGTTGGCCTCTTAGAGGTCTTATGTGAGGGTAGGTTGCTTGTAGGGGACAGAGCTGGCAAGAGTATGGGTGGGGACCAGGATTCCTGGGAGTGGGCAGTGGTCAAGCAGCAGATCCTGGGAGCCAAGGGCACAGCTGGTTACCATAGCAGGAGCCAGGCCCATTTCCTGTCTTTTACCTCCTGGGGTTGCTGGACCCTGGTCCCGCAGGCCAGCAGCCTAGAAGCCTCTCTGTCCCTCAGAGGACATCCTCTGCAGCCTCCACAAGCAAGGGGATTGGTCCCACAGCCCATGGCCTACTTAGTGAAATTCATCTCTGGAAAGAAATTTTTCTCTGAGCAGGGTAGCGCAGAGCAGCGTGGCGTCTTGTGGTGGGTGAGGCTGATGAGGTCTTCCGCCTCCCTGGAGAGGCAGGAGAGAAACCCCAGACCCAGCTCCTACTTTTTGCTTGGCCACCAAAGGCAGAGGACAGTCCCTCAGCCCTTGAGCTGACCCACCACCTCAGTGTCCATCTTGTATGCCCAGGGTGGTGTCCTTGGTGGGCTGGCCCAGCTGGCAGCTGAGCCGGACTGGACCGAGTCTGCTTCCTGACTTGCGGCCTCAGGAAACCAAGCCATTTCACCAGGAGGCGGTGGATCTGAGCCTTGGGCCCTGGGCCAGCTGCTGAGCTGGTGTGCGATGGTGCATCTCCGAGTGTGTCCCGGGTCCAAGAGAAGGGTTTGTCTCTGGGGTTTCTCCTCCATGGTCAGCTAGTGTGCTTTGCCACACCCTTGTTCCGTCCCCACTTGGCAGACCCTAGGAGGACTCATGGGCTGTGGAGAGCCAGGGCACGTGGTGGAGGCCAGTCACAGCTCTCTTGGCAAGAAGTTCTTGTAGCTGGTAGTATTTGTCCTGCTGGGCCTCTGGAGCAGTCTGTGAGGAGAGTGGGGTATTGGGGAGGAGGCAGTCCTAGGGTGTGCGAGGGTGCATCTCCATGAATGCATTAGTCATCTGCTGTACAACAAGCCACCCCCATCCCGTCCTTGTGGGCATGATGACTGTGACTTGCAGATGCCACGAGGCAGAAACAAGGATGGAGCTTAACTGCATCAGCTTGTCGCTGCTCCAAGATGCCTGGCCTTCTGCTGAAAAGGTGTAAAAAGGTGATTCACCTGGCAGGTGGTGCTGGCTGTTGGCTGAGCCTCCGCTCCCCGTGGTGTCTGTGTGCAGCCCCTGGAGCCTCCTTATAGTGTGGGGGTGGGTCCCCAGCAAGCAGGGCAGACGGAGGAGAGCCCAGGAGTAACCTGGCCTTGGGCAGGTACTAGCTCACGTCTGTCCACTGTGCTGGCCAAGGCAGTAGCCGAGTGTGTCCCGGGTCCAAGAGAAGGTGGCCTAGACGTGCTGCTGCTGCTTTTTTTTTTTTTTAATTAAAAAAAATTTTTTTTAGGTGTAGTTGGACACAATACCTTTATTTTATTTACTTGTTTTTGTGTGGTGCTGAGGATGGAACCCAGGGCCTCACATATGCTAGGCAAGTGCTCCACTGCTGAGCCCCAGACCCAGCCTAGACCTGCCTCTTGATGGAAGAGTGTCAAGGTCACATTACAAGAAGAGCCTAGATGGTGAGAGATGTCATGGTGGCCACCTTTTTTGAAAAGATAGCCCTGTCCAGCAAGGGTGGAGGTGGTGACTAAGTGCTAAATGTGACAGGTTGTGAAGAGAGTATGATAGGAAGTGCCTGAGTAGTGAGTGACAGGTTGTCGGATGTGTGTGTGTGTGTGTGTGTGTGTGTGTATGTGTGTGTGTGTGTGTGTGTGAATGTGACAGGAAGTGCCTGAGTAGTGAGTGACAGATTTGTGTGGAGTGAGTGGGTTTGGCCAGAAATGGTGCAGGGGGCAGATCTGGCTTTGCCAGTGTCCACCATGATGGCAGTGAGCCTGCTGATGACAATTCCCAGATGCCAGCAGCACCATCTTTCTTTGCTTTCCAAGCTTTGCTTTCCAAGGGTCTTGGTGTGACCAGGCCCCTTTCAATAGGGGACCTAGGCCTCAGCACCCTCCTTAGTGGCCCTACCTCACGCTCTGTCCCAGCTTCCTCCACCTCTCCCCCTCCTGCCGCCCCACGCTCCCACTCCTACCCACAGCCTCCCCTTCTTCCAGAAAGAGTGACTCCCACCTCAGCAGCCTGGAAGCCCTCCAACTACTTACTTTTCTTCAAATAAAAGCAGCTAATTAACATTATTCTTTAATTATTGCCTTTATCAACAAGGGGTCTGATTTGTACCAGCAGGGTAGTTGCTTTCCCTTAAACTACCCAAGTGAATGCTTCAATTCCTGGTGCTTTTGAAATGAATTTGATGTCATCTGCCCAGAGTCACTTAATGGGGACGCCTGGGTAATGACTGAACGCACTAACTCCGTTAGCAGCCCTGGAAGCATGTAATTTGGCCCCTCAGGCAACAGCACTTTTGAAATCTCTGGATAGTTTTGAACTCTCTGTTCTTAATTAAATATGCAATTTTTCACGGTAACCAGGTTAATTCTTTTGTGTTGTGTTGTAATACTGTTAGGAATTTTCATAGTTCTTATTAAACATTATTCAGGCATTGTGAATTCCATAATTAAAAAAAATGAAAAGAACAAAGCTTGATTCACTCCTTTCTTTTCCCTGGCTAATTTATCAAATGAATTTTGCAAATTTTTCTTTCTGTCCCCAGACAGTGTGGCAAGTGTTTTAAAGGGGAAGGATTTAATTGCCCTGTAGGGATTGGCTGGTTATGAAGGATTTGGCTGTTTGATT
Source organism: Spermophilus citellus (assembly GCF_964194105.1). Taxonomy (NCBI): domain Eukaryota; kingdom Metazoa; phylum Chordata; class Mammalia; order Rodentia; family Sciuridae; genus Spermophilus; species Spermophilus citellus. The sequence goes on along the minus strand of NC_138184.1, from coordinate 87,695,299 downwards.
AGTAAACCCAGTTGGGAATGGTCTAATGCTCCATGATCTTAAAAATTGTCTGATTGTACCCTCTCCAAGGAGGCCTCGCTTTTCGTTATGTAGAGCATCAACTTCACACAAGTGTGATTATTAGGTAGTGAGGAAAGGGAGAGAGAAAGATCTGACTTTAAATTGGGGATCTTGGGAAATTTTTACCCCCTTCTCCCTGGCTGGGGAGGAAGGGAGAGAACAGGAGAGACAAGAGAGATGGAGTCAGAGACAGAGACACACAGATGCAGGCAGAGGCAGAGAGACAGAGACTACCGTTCTCAGAACTCCGGCACTAGAGAAGATGGAGGGCAGCGGAGGGGTGGGGCCTGAGGGGACCTCTGCAGCTTTGCACTTCCGCTGAGTGTGCTGGGTGGTGCGTGCCCTCTGTGTTAGGTCAGGGGCCCCTAAAGAAGGGGGCCTAGGCAGAGGCAGCCGGGCCCTCACAGTGAGGGAGCAAGGCCACTGTCTTCCAGTAGCCCCACTTTTGCCTTAGTTTCTCCCTCTACAAAATGGGGCAAGTGACTTTCAACCTCTTTCTACTTTCCTGTGTCCTCTCTATATCCTAGAGGTGGGGAGGGTAATTAAGTAGGACAGGGAGGCCGGACCCAGGTCCTGCAGGGCCTCTAGGGCCATGGGAGGTACTGGGGTTTTCCTAAAGGCAAAGCCCCTTAGATAGTGGAGGAAGAAGGGGGTAACTTGAGAGGGGTGTCACCAAAGGGCTGGGGGTCTCAGGTCTTGGCAGGAATGAACCAGAGGAGGCCTTTGTGCCAGACTCTGGCTGCTGAGCCCTGACCTTGGATGGTCAGGCCAGAGGACTCCATGCAGAAGGGGTCCCTTGGAAATTGGCAGGAGGTGACAGTGTCTCAAATTAGATCACAAGGCAATGCCCCTCCTTGATGCCGAGTTAAAGCCACAAGGCTAGGACCCTCCGCACTGCCCTGAGAGATGTTTATTGAAAGTCTAAATCAGGCCACCATGCCCTCCCCTCAACTTGAAGGCCTTCATTGGCTCCCCATTGCTCATAGGATGAAGTCCAGGCCTTGCCATTGTTAGCGGATCGTCCTGATGGCCTCCTACTCCCTTGCCCGCCTGTACCATCTCATCTCACTGGACCTCCTTCTCCCCAAGTCCCCATCTAGACTCAGACTGCTATCCAGCCCCATATCTCATGCCCTCTTACCTCCCAGCCTTCATATATGCCACCTGTCTTTATCACTCATCCTTTGGGAGCCTCCTGAGCCTTCTGGCTGGATAAGGGGCTCCCTTTAATTACACCCCAGTTTGCTTGCCTGCCCTTTTTATTTTAAGATCCTGTGTGCAGCTTTTGTGTCTTCTGTGTTGGCGCTAGTCTCAAGCATGGAGCTTGGCACATCTTAGATGTCAGTGGCACCCTGCTTCTACTCCCAGTTTTTGGGAGCAAGGATCTCAGCTCCTGAGCTTATTGGACCTCCAGCAGAAGATGGGGTTCTTATTTGGTTTGAGAATGCTGAGAGGGATAGAATCCACTTCCCCTAGGTGCTGCCCCACTTAGCCTGCAGCTCCAGAAGGTTCTGTTGTCTCATGAGGAGGAGACAGGGCCACTTCTCCAAGGGCCAAGGAAAGTTCAACTGTTGGGGCTGCCCTGAGAAGCAGAAAGAGGGGAGATGAGCCCCCTCTTCCTTCCTCATGTCAGCTCAGCTTAATCCTCTAGGTAACCAGGCACCAGGGTGAAGAGGAAGTTACCTTTCCTCCCAAAGGGAAGTAAGGATTTAGGAGGGAGGGAGCAGTGACACCTGCTCCTCCCCAGCTTCAGGATGCTGGGACAATAGGACCTCTGGCCTGCCCTGCTGACCCTTTCCCTGGACCAGCTGTGGGAGACTTCCCTACCGCGTAGCCGTAAGAAGGCCACTCCTTGGTTGGTGAGCTGCTACTTGGCCACCTGCAGGCCCAGAGCATCCTCAGGTGCCTGCCCACAGGTGAGCTTTTGCGCTCACACACACATACATACCCCCCTCCAATACACACACACACACACACACACACACACACACACACACACACACCAGGTCCCCATGCCCGTGTTTCCTTTGCTTCCTTTTTCTCTTGGGGATTTGAGGTGGGGAGGGAGACAGGCCATGGAAGGATTTTCAGGGAATCTCACAACTGCTAGGGAAAGAAGGGATTTTAAAAACTCATTTTGTGTTATCAAAGTTGCGTCACCAAGGGAGGAACTTGCCCTTACTAGCCAGAGCATTCCTGGGTTCCCTCTGCCTCGTGTGCCTCACTCGCCTACTGACTTCCGCTTTGGCCCTTTACAATGTCTCTGAACAGGCATCCACCCACCTAATGTTCCACTAGGCGAAGGGGTCGCTGGCCCTGCCCCAGGCCTCTCCTGGGGTTTTGCTTTTAAACAGCACTGCATTCTCCTTCCACATATTGGTCCTGCTCTCAGGGTGGAGAGCTGGCCCAGAGCCTGGCGTCAGCGTCAGGCACACAGTGCCCCTGGACCTCGGCTTCCTTGTCTGTGGAATGGGCATCCTCTTGACCTTGCTCAAGGGCAGGCAAACTTGCCTGATGCATTTAGCCCTGGGCAAACACACAGTAAGCTCGACCGGGTGGTCACCTCAAGTGGCCCGGCAGGCCTGTCTTCCCAGCACCATGTGTCCTTGCTTTACCTGTGAACGAACGTGGATGGAGGTGCTTGTCTCTGCTGACGCTAGTGTGGGTGTTCCTTGGGGGCTCCCACATGGATACAGGTGTGTGCGTGTGTACCCACGTAGACACACTCAGATTCACACTCAACACCTGCGCTCAGAACCAAAGGGAGCGCGCAGGCCCTCAGTGGAGGGTCCATGAGCATTTTAATTGTGATGAAATATTTATCTGGAGCTTGTGATATGAAGGTGGCACTTCATGGATAGAACACTGTCAGTATAAAAGGCCCCAGAAGCTGTGGACCCAGCTCAGCAAACAGGAAGATGGCATCGAGGACACAGAGCAGGCAGGGAGGCTCGAGCCAGTGCGTGCACTCAGCCTGCCCATCAGTGATCCACTCAACAAGTTTTACCCAGCATCTGCTAGGTGCCCATGCCTGGGCCATGTGCTGGGGATGCCTGGGGATCAAAATGGACATGCTCTCTGCCCTCATTGTGCTTTTGGTCTCCATGGTTTTTAGAAGTAAAATCCCTTAAGATACTGACATTAATCAAATCATCACATATTTGAAATTGTACACTCTGCTAAGGGCAACAAGGAAAATGAAGTGGGAATGAGGAGCTTGTATAACAGGTACCAGATTTTGTTTGGAAGTCAGGGAAGGACTTTGAGTTAGCCAAATTATGTGAGGTCATGACAGTGCACGCAGAGAAAGCATGTGCAAAGGACCTGAGATGGGAGAAAATACCTCTGGTTCCAGGAGGTGAAATGCAGCAAGTGTGGCTGGATCATAGGAAGGGTGTACAGGGCCCACACAAATGGGGCTTGTACCAGGTCTTTCGAGGTCTTTATCCTGGACAGAGGGAGATAGTGGTTGTGGAGGTTGGGAGAATAGAAGAGGAGAAACATTAGGGGGTTTGAGGACTCCAAGCCTGGGGTTGGAGAGGGAAGCTCGGCTCCTTCCACTGCTGTCCTGTGGCTCAGGACTGCAGGTCTGGACCCTGAGGACCTTCAGGAGATTCACCAGTTTATGGGATGCAGCAGGCCAGCATAGGGACAGGAATGAAGTGCTTTCCCTGGGCAGATGGGAAGAGGTGGGGGTGGGCCTCGCCATGTTCAAGTATGCTTTTCTGCCATTTATTATTTACCTAGGGGCTTGTGAAAAAGAGAAAGATCCAAAAAAAGGGGGGGGGGGAAGAAGAAAACAACTCCCCCCCACAATCTAACATTGCTCCAGGCGCGCAGCCCGAGGGAACAAGTATTTTCTTCTCCAATATTTGTGCATGTGTGAGTGAGGAAGGCTGTGCTAAAGCTCGGGGGCTGCTGGGATGGGGACGCCGTCGGGTGCCCCTGCAGCTCTGGTGAAGGCTGGCACAGTGGGGCCTGAGCTCTGCAAGACGGGGTTGGGGGGGCTCTGCTCCTCATCGGCTTTGCATTCCAGGTACCCCAGTGTGGTGTGCCTCAGGGGCTGGAGGGTCTCAAGGGGGCTGGAGGGTCTCAGGCAGGCTGGCGTGTGGCCTGGTGAAGCTCCCCAACGAGAGGGTGGGAGCGGGGAGTCCGGGGGCTTTGTCGGCCACCCCCGCACAGTGACATTGCCTGCCTCACACGTTCTTATTAGCATCGTCATCGCTCCAAAATACTGATTCATGATCGCACTCTGAACTGCAGGCTGAGGCAGTGGGGTTTAATGGTTCCACATGAGCCATTCTGGGCTGTTGAGTAAATATTGCTCATTCTGAAAAATTGAGTAAATGTGTGTTTATGCTGTCGACGACGAGAGAGGAACCAGCCAAGCAGGTAGTTGGTGTCTGGGTCGGCTCCAGGTGAGGTGCTGGGGACACGAACACATACTTTCTGAGACCGGTTCAACTCAGGTCTGGCTGCCACAGAAACATTCTGTTGAATGTGGAGGTTGGCATCAGGAAAGGGGTGTCACCCCAAGATCAGGGTAGAAGGCACCTCATATTTCCAGGCTCAGGGAGCAGATGGAAAAGGCCTAGGGCTTTCCGAGCTTGTGTGGACATGCGGGTTAATCTGAATGGGAGGGCTGGGGACTCTATGGACTGAGGCGATGGCTCCCATGGGAAGGGTGCCTGTTTGAGGGCTCAGCTCCAGGCCCCTGTTCTGCCATTGGCTAAATGTGGGTACCCAGGCAAGTTTCCTGATGCCTCTGTGGCCTCAGGTTTCTCATCTATAAAGTGGGACGGTGACAGATCTTCCCTGTAGGGTTGTTGTTGCATTTCAACAATCACACGCTTAGTACATTGAAACAGCGCCCTGTGGGGGAAACAGTGGCTGGGAGCAAGATTCAGGGGTAGAATAGGAGAAGGCTTGGTGGGCTCTGAGCTCTCAGGGGCTCTTTGAAGTGCCGGTGGAAGCCCTGGACCTCTCTTCAGAACTGTGATAGAGACAGTACTTTGCATATGACTTCAGGGGATTGCAGGATTCCCCAAATCTAGCCACGTGTCCCAAGCTGGGAGCTAATTTCCACTGTGGAACACTTTGCTGTGAGGTGGAAGGAGGCATAAGATTTGGAAAATCCTAGAACTTGGTTTTAGCTCAAGGCCTGGGTTTCGTCCTGACTCTAGTACAGATATGCTATGTCTAGTTAGGCAAGTGAAGACCCATTTGATCCTCTGTCTTCACCTGACGTCAAGGTCTTTGCCTAGAAAGGAAAGAGCTCGGCCTATATAAAACATTGGGCCTGGTGCCTGGCACACTGTAGGCACTCAGGAAATATCATTGTCATTCCTCTTGATTCAAGACCCAGGAGATGTTGGGTGTGGATGGGGCCTTGCATTTGCTTTTAGAGTCTGATTATAATCATTTAATTTCATGGAATTCTTGGTTCTGATCCTACTGTTGTTTATTGATTCTCGCACAAGGTGGACCAGTACCCCGCGTGTTTTGTAATTTTGGATTGAGAGGTCATTTTAGGTAGGATTGGGTTCCTGTGAATTTTGTGTGACCTGGGTTGATCTGAGTGCCAGAAGTCAGCTGGATAGTAAATATTTTTGGCACTGCAGTCTACGTACAGCCTCTTACATAACTCGTCAACTCTGCTGTGTGCAGAAGCAGCCATAAACAATACATAAACCAAGGAGGGTGGCCAGATCTGACCCACGGGCAGATAACAATTTAGCCCAAAGGTCATGTTTTTTCACCCCTGTCCTAGAGATTTTGTATTTGCTTTTGTTTAATACCCAAACTGCATTATCAAGCAAGAATGATTTTTAAGGTTAATTTCTTGGCTGAGAACAGTAATATCAAAGTGTGGTCCATGGACCAGCAGCATCAGCATTACCTGGAAATTCTTCGATATGTGAATTCTGGAGCTTCCATCCAGATCTACTGAGTCAGGACTCAGGGTGGGACTGGGACCCACCAATCTATTTAACATGCTGTCTGGGTGATTCTGATGCTCACTTGAGTCTGAGAACTCCAGTGGTGGTACACCCCATGTGAAGTCCAGGCCCCTGGGAGTATAGACCCATGGTGACAAATTCTCAACCAAGGCTTCTTCCTGGTTTTCTGACCTCAAGTTAGGGCTGAGACTGACCACGCTAGGTCTTTGTCCAGCACCAGTGGACAGCAGGCTCAGGTTTACTGCCAAGATGGACACCCATCCCCCGCTTCTTTGCGGAGGGCACAGAAGTATCAGTTCTCCCACTTGGCGCTCTGATTTTGAGTTTCCTTGTCCATTTTGGCTGTAGATTTCTCTCGCTTTCTTATGAGTTGACCTACATATATAAGGGACACTGGTCTACTTGGTCCAGTTTTTCTGGGTGTTTTGTAGCACAAGCACTTCAAGTTATGTTAGCCTACATGTTACCAGATACAGAGGCCCTCTCACTGAATGAAAAGTTGAGTTTCTCCCTTAGAATCCTTCTTTAGTATGTCTGACAATCCCCTGGCTTCTTTGGGGACCTGATACTGGTCACTTGCCCAGAGGTCAGAGACCACTTTGTCACAGGGATTAGAAAAGGAACACGTCTTAGGGGTCTCTCTCCCATTACCTTTGCACAGAGCTTGAGCCCAGTTCCACAGTATTTGTTGAGCACCCTCTGGGTGAGGGTCTTCACGCTATCCAAGTTAATAAGTGTCTATAGTAGAGCATGCCACCCCATGGTCTTTGTACCTAGAGATCTTACTCTATCCCAGTCTCTTCCATTCTAGGGGAATTTGTCTCCCTTAAGGGTTTATCTTAGGGGGCTATAATGGAGTTAAGGGTTAGGTTAAGAGCACTGGATTTGAATTCCACTTGGAATCATGTCTCACACCCAGCTCTGCGTCTTACAAGCTATGTGATCTTCACAAGCCCCTGTACCTCTCTGAGCATCAACTCCTCCACCTATAAGATGGGGTGACAGAGGGTCATTGTAAGGATCCAAGGAGATCATTGACACAGGGCATTTGGCAAGCTCTAGATCCACTGAGCTTGTGACTGGAATGACCCTGCCTCCCATTACAGTGGGCTTGGAGAAGTCAGGCTGCAGAGGTGGGCAGCCTTGGGTTTTCATGAAACAGCAAACTCAGGCTGTGGGCAGGAGGCCATAAAGTAGGTGCACCTTTTGGTATCTGCCCTGCAACCCCCATTCCTGTAGTAGCCTTCATACTTTCTGTGCCTTGGGTCAGTCATGTGACTCAACCCAAGGAGACAGGGAGCAGGTGATTCTAGGCCTGCATCCCCATCACAACAGAGATTGGTCTAAAGGGAAGTCACATGACTCAAGCTGGGCCAATCAGAGAATTTCCTGGGATTTTTTAGTTGGGGCAGAGTAGGGAAGTCTCTGTTTTTTCTCTAGCTAAGGTGGTGGAAGGAAGAAAGCCTGGAGCTGCCTAGACCAGGGTTACAGACAGGTTCATGAGGGACACAGTGAAACCAGCCTGCAGGGAGAGGTTGAGAAAGAAAGAACCCCGTGGGAGTCCTCCCGGAGGCTACTGTGCTTGTTTAAGCTCTTCAGATTGTTTCTATTATCTATAATCAAATGCCCCCCAAACATGACCCCAGTGGAAGGTTTGGGAACTCTTGACCACTCCATTCTTTCTGGCCAAATTTCTACAAAGTTGTATAAGACATATGTCCAATCTGCCACCTGGCCTGCCCTGTTGTTGGAAGAATGATATTGAAGACTACAGGACAAAGGAGGGTCACATGAAATGCCAGGACACTGGTCCCTTGCAGAGCTTTGGCTTGGTGGGTGGGTTCCATTCTCTGGGTGTCATTCTTTTCAGAAAAGTCTGTCTGGTTCACTGGGCCTGGTTTTCTCCCACTTTTTTTTTTAATATTTATTTTTCAGTTGTAGTTGGACACAATACCTTTATTTTATATTTTTTTATGTGGTGCCGAGGATCGAACCCAGAGCCTCGCACATGCTAGGAAGTGCTCTAGCGCTGAGCCACAACCCCAGCCCCGGGTTTTCCCCACAGATGCCTGCAGTCTCCCAGGTCTCCCTCAGCCTGCCACACCTGATGTGCAGCACAGCTCTCCCCCCTTTAGTTTTGATTTCAAAAAAGATCGTCTTGAAGAAGATGGTTCCATGAACAGTTTATCTAAATGCCACTTTTTTCTAATTTTGCCAGAGTTGCTCTTTCCCCCTCTTCCTTTTATTCCTTTCTTGGATTTGCACTGGGGTTGGCTTCCTCGAACCAAAATAACTCTCACAATGCTCGGGAAATGTGCTTCCTGTGGATGAGTGACATCCGCATAAAAGCCAGCAAGCCGGCCGATTTCTGTCCTTTGAAGACGCTTGTCAGCGAGTGCTGCGGTGAAGTGTCAGGCGTCACCCAGGGTGACTGTGGAGACGCCTGCAGCAGTGAGCTTTTTTCCAGAAAGCCTTCAGCCCAAACTTTAGGCTCTCCAGGGACGCAGGAACAGCATCCACATTCTGCAGAGATGAAAGGCGAGGCTGGCTGGAGCAGCTGGCGTTTGCTCCTGTCCCAGCAGGGCCCTGCAGCGGTGGCTTTGTAGCTCACCTGCTCTGTTCTCACAGTTCAACTGTGACTGTTGTGCCTGTGCCAGGCCTGGGCCTGGCAGCTCCAGGAAGACCCTCCCAGACAGGGCGCTAGCAATGTCCCACAGCTCCCCATGGGAGAGGAAGGCAGATCTCAGGGCTGAGAATATAGCTCTGGAGTCAGACTTGGTCTGGGTTCAAATTCCAGCTCTGCCATTCTCACTGAGCCAATCATGTCACTTCTCTGAGCCTCAGTTTTCCCACCCATGGAATGGAGTTGTTGCGTTTAGCAAAGATATATAGGTTCTTGACAAATAGGTAGGTGCTTAGCCTGTGCCTCACACATAGAAAGTGCTTAGTAAATCGCAGCTGCCGCGTGCCTCTCCAGATTCACCCCGCTAACCTCCCTCACCAGTGCTGAGATTAGTGCAGCTTCCAGAGGGCGGCACTGCCTCCTGCCCCGCAGGGCGTCCCCCTGCTCGTAGCAACTGTCCAGGCTTGGTCTATCCTATGGGCTCCTGTTCGTCTGTCAGGCGTCACTTCTGTGAGGCTCTTGGCCAGCAAGCCTTCTACCCCAAGGTAGACCACAAAGAAAGCCCTGGGGTGTGTGCGTGTGTGTGTGTGTAACTTAAACAACAGGAAATGGTTTTCTCACAGTTCTGGGTGCAGTGAGTCGGAGATGAGGACACGGGCAGGCATGGTTCTACCTGAGCATCTCCTGGTGAGCAGAGGCTGTCTTCCCTCTGCCTGGGTTGGTTTCCTGATCTCCTTTTCTTATGAGGACATTAGTCAGATTGGATCAGGGCCTACTGTAATGATCTCATTTTTACCTTAAACACCTCTGTCTCCAAATATAGTCAAATTCTGTAGTATTGGGTGCCAGGACTTTGACATAGGAATTTGGTGGAGGCCTGCACAGTTCAGCCCAGACCAAAAACAAGGTCACCATCCCTAGGTGTGCTTCTAGACAAATCTTCAGGGGCTTCAGTCCCTGAAGGACCCTGAGCATGGGCCATGTTCCAAGGCCCAGCATGGCCTCTCCTGGTGCCCTCCACACAGACTGGAGGGGAGGGGATGATGGCTTCATGGGGAACGCCTGCCTTCCCCTGCCTGAGGCCTAGGCACCCACCCCTGAGTGATGCCTGCTGCCTTCTGGTCTCACATGGAGCTTGTCTGTTAGCTGCCCGCAGCAACCTTGCTGGAGTCTCAGGTACCCAGGGAGGGATGGGAATAGACCACTTGAGTGAACCTGCATTGAGGGAGTCTCTCACACTGCAGCCCTTGGGGGCTTCAGAAAATCTCTTAGGGCCACAAGATTAAGAACTGTTGTTAACCCTGTGTAGACTGGCATGTCTGTTGAAGTTAACGAACCTACCCTGACACGTGGTCATCACCCCAAGTTCATAGTCCACATGAGGGTTCCCTTGGTGTTGTGCATTCTGTGAGTTTGGACAAGTTCCTAATGATACATGCCTGCCAGGACAGAGTCGCACAGAGTGGTCTCCCTCCCTTGGAAACCCCCTGTGTTCTGCTTATTCATGTCCTCCCACCCCTTGGTGCCACCCACTTATCCTTTGACCCTCTCCAAAGTTTCATGTTTTCCAGAATGCCTCGTGGTTGGGTGTTTTGTTTTCCTTTGTGCTGGGGATCAAACCCAGTGCCCTGGGCATGCCTGACAGCATGGTGGCTCTGGGCTGCGCCTCACTGGACTGCTGTCCAGTTGCAGTCATACAGTAAGGGGCCTTTTCAGATTGGCTGTGTTCACCTCGTGCTGAGCGTTTAGGGTTTCTTCATGTTTTATCAAGGCTCATAGCTCATTTATTAAAAGCACCCAGTAACATCCCATTGTCTGGAGGTACCAGTTTCTTTTGCCGATCACCTTCTGAAGGGCATCTTGGTTGCTTCCAAATTTGGCAGTTATGAATAAAGCTGCTATAAATATCTGTGTGCAGGTTTTGTGTGGACATAAGTTTTCAGCTCCTTGGGTAAATACGAACGATTGTGATACTGGATCATATGGTAAGAGCATGTTTCATTTTGTAAGAGACCGACAGACCGCCTTCCAAAGTGCATTCCCACCAGCAGTGATTGAGAGTTCTAGTCCTTCCGTATCCTCTCCAGTGGTCAGTGTTGTCAACATTCTGGATTTCGTCCATTCTAACTTATAGGCATATAGTGGTATCTCATTGTCATTTTAATTTGCATTTTCCTGATGACATGATGCAGAGCATTTTTTCCTATGCTTGTCTGCTTATGATGCATATCTTCTTTGGTGACTTATCTGTTATAGTCTTTGAACTATTTTTTAAATTCGATTGTTTGTTTTCTTGTTGTTGCATTTTGAGGGTTCTTTGTATATTTTGGATAGAAGTCTTTGATACGATGTGTCTTTTGCCAGTATTTTCTCCCATTCTGTGGTTTATCTTATTCTCTTGATGTTGTCTTTTACAGAGAAGGTTTTAATTTAATGAAGTCAAGCTTATCAAGTATCTCTTTCATTGATCATGTATTTGATGGTATCTAAAATGTCATCACCATGTCCAAGGTTATCTAGTCTTTCTTCTGTTATCTTCTAGGAGTTTTATAAAAGTTATGCTTCATACACTTAGGTCTATATCCATTTTGTTGATTTTTTTTTGTGAAGGGTGTAAGGATGTGTCTGTATTGATATTTTTACATTTGGATGTCCATTTGTTCCAGCACCATCTGTGGAAAAGACAGAGAGATGTCTTTGCTCCACTGTATTGCCTTTGCTCTTTTGACAGAGATCAGTTGATTATATTTATGTGAGTCTATTTCTGGGCTCTCTATTCTGTTCCATAATGTATTTTTCTGTTCTTTCTCCAATACCACACTGTCTTCATTACCCTGGCTTTATAATAAGTCTTAAAGTCTGGTACTGTCAGTCCTTGACTTTGTTCTTCTCTTTTAATATTTTGTTGGCTGTTCTAGGTCTTTTGTTTTTCCATATAAACTTCAGAATGAGTTTGTCAATATGCACAAAATAGCTAGCTTGGATTTCAATTGGAATTGCATCGAGTCTATATATCAAGTTGGGAAGAACTGACATCTTGACAATATTGAGTCTACCTGTCCATGAACATGGACTGTCTCTCCATCTTTTTAGTTCTTTGATTTATTCATTAGTTTATGGTGTTCTTCATATAGGTCATGTACATATTTTGTTAGAGTTATCTTGCTTTGTTTATGTAGTAGTGTCTATCCCCATGTTTGTGTTCATGTCAAGAGCTCATGCCCCTCCCCCTGGGGACTCCCACCCCATACAGGTGAGTTCCTCTATGTTTTTATGACCCCATTCATCTCTCTCTCACAGCACAGTACTTACTATGATATCTATTTTGGGGGAAACCCCAGGAGCACAGGGACAGGCAGGGACATTAATGGTGGATTTAGCACTAGGTAAACCAGCAGGAAGCTTGCGGGGCTGGGGGGCGGGTGGTGCCAGGTAACTGGGGAGACCTGGCCTTGCCCCAGCTAGATCAAATCAATTTAAACACTGGGATGGGAAGTGGAGACACCCAACTGCGGGCTGACTGTGACCTTATGCCTGCTCCAGTGTAGATCCTGGTTGTCTTCATGTCCTTTCCCTAACCTATCACAACTGCAGGCTCCTTGAGGGCAAGGACATTCCGCCCTTCTGTGTCCTGCACTGGGGCCAGCAAATTTTTGATGAATGAATAACTGCATTTGCTATTACTCTACTCATTCATGAAGAAAAGCAAGTCATGTTCAGTGAGGCAGTTATAGAAGACCAGACAAAAAGAAGAAAATAAAAACCCACTTCTGAGATAAATATCACAGTTTCATTAGAACTTTGTTGTGGGGAGCCATTCTCGCACGTGATTGGGCACCTCCCTGATTGGGTGTGAGGTGTTCTGGCCAAACTGTGTCGGAGCTATCCCCACCCTCTCCAGGTGCGAGAGCCTGTCCGTGTGGGGGTGTGACTGACCATTGACCCTGAGACCAATCACTGACCCTGACCTTGGAATGCTGCCCCCCTCGACCTTCGTTGGATGGAATTTTCCCGTGAATTTCTTGTTCCCCAATAAAAGGCCACTCCCTGGCGTTCTCTCTCTCTCTCTCTCTCTCTCTCTCTCTCTCTCTCTCTCTCTCTCTCTTTCTCTCCTGCTAGTCCTGAGTAAGCCTTGCTGCCCCACTGGGTGGTTCGATGTGAGAGCTAGAGGGAGGGCCGTCTCGGACCTGGTCAAAGAAAAAGGTAATTGAGCCTTTGTGTTTATTTTGATGTCACTAGTTAACTTCTATGCTACGAACCTCTTGTATGAAACCAGCGTGCTGACCTCGCGGTGGACTTTGTCAACATGTAACAAGCATGCAGAAAAGGACACAGAATATGTGTGTTCTGCTTGGTTAATTGTCACCAACTGAACATCCCTGGGAACTCAGAAGCCCCTCTGCGTCATTTCCATCCTGTTGGCCACCCACCCCCAGGGGGACCTGCATGACAACTTCCGACAGCTTAGACCAGTGTTTCCTGCTGGGAACCAGCCAGCGTGTCGCGAGGTGTCTGATCAGCACAGTGCTCTAGGGACTCACTGGTGCCACGTGGCACTGCAGCTCATTGGCTCTCCAGCTGCCCAGCATCCTGTTGTCTGGTGAACACAGTTGCTCAGCCATTCCTGGGGATGTCACTGGGTGGCTTCCAGTCTGGGGCTCCTACCAACTGAGCTGATTGGAACGTTGGTGTGTGAGTGTCTCTTAAGACACAGGAACACACAGTTTTCTTGGGCATGAGTCAAGTTTTTCAATCACAGCACACTGGCATTGGGGCTAGGTAATTGTGTGCCCTTGCAGTGTAGGATGTTTAGCACTTCTCCTGGTCTTTACCCTCTGGTTGCCAGTATCATCCCCCAAATTGTGACAACCAGCAGTGTCTCCAGGGGCTGCCAGTGTTCCCTAGCAGATGGGTAGAGTTGCCCCTGGCTGACAACCACTGTGTGTATTAAGGCATGAACTTGCTGGGTTGGTGGGGGGCGGGGCATGTGTGGAGCTTTAGTATAGGAGCATTCCAAAGTGGTCAGACCATCTCTGCCAGCCATGTGTGACCTTCAAGTCATCTTTAATGCACTGGTGTTAATTTACCTAAGTGTGGAATCTATTGGGCTTAAAATATCATTCCACTTCACACTAGATGCACGATCTAATCTCATATATATTTTTCTTTCCCCCCCTTTTTTAGTTGTAGATGGATACAGTACCTTTATTTTATTTGTTTGTTTGTTTATTTATTTATTTATGTGGTGCTGGGAATTGAACCCAGTGCCTCACGCATCCTAGGCAAGTGCTCTACCACTGAGCCACAATCTTGCCCCTTGGTCTCATATATTTTATCATTCTTCTTTGATTAGAGAGCAATAAGGTCTTATGTCCCCTTGTCTCAGGGATCTGACTTCCTTAGTTTAATACCTGGCTCTGCCTTTTTCTAGAGATGTGACTTTGGCTAAGTGGCTTCACCTCTCTAAACCTCAGTTTCCTCGTCTGTAAAACAGGGACTCTAACACTGCCCGCCTCAATTATTTGGAGGACTACATGAGTTGATATCTGTGAGGCATGTGGAACTGGCACTTGACCAGTATTATGCTATTATGATCCAATTTAGTGGCTGTATAATATTCCTTCCTGTGGAAGAGCTCTGGTTTATTTCAGTAATCTTTTGATGCAAGGTCGTAAATGGCTTTCAGTTTGAGCTGCCAAATTTAGGAAGGAATGAAGGAAGGGAGGGAGGAGATACCCAGTTACATTTGAATTTTAGATGAACAATTGTTGGTATAAGTATGCCCCATACAATATTTGGGATGTACTTATACTAAAAAATAATATATGCATTGTTTATATGAGGCAGAATTATGTATTTGTTTATCATATCAAATCTGTGCCTCTTGTGTTTTATCTAGCAATTCTTTGAATTCTGTCTCTTCTGAAAGCTACTAATTGGCTTCCTGGAAGCTGAGTCTTCACCTACACAAACTGTTTCCCAAACTTGGCTTCTTATATGAGTCACCTGGGGGCTTGTTAAAGTGCCGAATTCTGGCCCCACCCCAGGTGTCTTGAAACCCAGTCCCAGAGGCTGGGCTTAGACTGAGGTTTTCTCTAAGGCTCCAGGTGATCCCAAGCCAAACTTAGGAGTGAATCCCCCCGGCGAGCCATGAGGTTGGGGTGCGCTGTGGGGGAACAGGGCACTTGCCTATTCTTTACTGGGACCCTGCTGCCCCAGACCTTCAGCATGGCCCAGGGATTGAGGGGCAGCTTAGCATCTGCCCTAGCCTTTCAGGAAGAGGCATCTGAACTTTGGCATCAAGGGAAAGGTGGGGTGTGGGCACGGAACCTGCTGCATTGATTGCAGTTCTTGGAAGCCCGTCACGAGGAAAGCACAGCAGTAAACAGTCGGCAGCAGCCTGAAGCTTGGAGAGCCTGGCTGGGCCGTTCAGGGGCTGGCTAGGTCTGGCTTCTGCTTTCTAGGACAAGGTGCTCCTCGGGCCCAGGCCTGAGGCCTCCTGATGAGACCCACGGACAGGCCAGGTAAGGTTGGGCCAGGCTAGAGGCCAGGTCCTTGTGCTCCCAGAATGGCCCCCTTCATCCTGTCCCTGCCTGGCCAGTGCCCCAGGGATTTAGGGTCGTTCTTCAGACCCCACTGGCTTTCTCTGGACCAGGCCTGGCCATCCAGGTGGGGGGGGGCAGTAGACAGAAGAACCCACAGTAGTCCACCTGAGCCCTGCCCACAGGAGCACCTGCTTCAGGGGGCAGCTCTGATTTTACTGTCTCACTCCAGTGGCACTCCTGGAGCCACCAGGCCGCAGCCAGCCGGACAGGGCAACCCCATCTGTGCAGAGTAGCCCACAGCATGACAGCTTAGATGGATCAATATGATCAGGTCAAGGGGCCTTCGGAGGAGGATTCTGCTTTGAGGAGGGGTCAAAGGGCTTCAGACTTAGAGACCCAGTGTTATTGAAGAGCAGACTCCTGCTGGCCCAGAGGGTCTGCTGCATGGGGTCAGCTCCTTCTGCTCTTGGGATGCTCTGCAGGCAGCTTAGGTTGAGGTGGGCCCGGGCCGCCCCTAGCCTCGTGGGGGTCATCCTGGAGTTGGAGCAGCGTGGGGTTGTGGGAAGGGGATGTTCGCTCTCCTCTACGTCTGTTTGCCTCCAGCAGCCTGTGTTGGGCGCTGACATTTTGTGGAGGAGAGCCCATTAGACCAGTATACTTATTTGTAATGCTTTATTTATTTATTTACTGTAGGCCAGGCATCTTTCTAAACTGAGTGAATAGAATTGAGAACAAGCCAGACGGAGTTCAAAGGCCTCATTATTTGCCCTTATTTGGGAGGAACCCAGGACTTGGAGAGGCCAAGTGTCTTGCCCAGGGTCACTCAGCAAGAGGCCCCCCTGCAGATTTAACTCTTACTGGCAAATGATCCAAATAGTATCCATTGGACCAGGCAGGAGGCTGAGTCTGAATAATAATGATGAGAGTGGTGATAGCCAACATTAGTTCAGGGCTTAACCTGTGCCCAGCACTGAGCTAAGTGGATTCCACAAAGTTAGTATTCTTATCCCATTTTTAAGTTGAAAAAGCTCAGAGAGGGGGATTCACTTTTCAGAGTCACACAGCTAGTAAGTGGCAGAGCTGGGCTTTGAACCCAGGACTTTGGATTTCAAACACAACCATATATGTATATACGTTCTGGGGTCCCCACTAGCATCTCGTGTCCTGGAGCATCAAATTGGAATCATTATTGTTAAAAAAGTCAGGCACTCAGTGGGAGCATGTGCAGTTGAGCAGGATGCTAATCGGAGGCTAACTTTATCGAGGACTCCTCCAAGGACCACTGCGCACCTGGCAGAGTAATAGCAGGAAGGTCAACACCTGCAGCAAGAGGTGCTCTTGGTTGAGCATTCAGGTAACTCCCTGGTGCCCCCCCGCGACGTCGAGATGACTGAGCCCAGCTGTTACATTGCTCCCATTTGATGGGTGAGCAAACCAAGGCTGAAGGCGGCCAAGTCCCAGGCTGGCAGGTCAGGAGGTAGACTGGACTCGGATCCAGATTCTGCCACCCACTCGGCTCACAAAGCCTTGGTTCTCCCGGAGCTGCTCTGAGGAGCCCAGGGTCGCTCAGCCTGGTGGCTCCCCCTCCTCTCTTCTGTCACTCAGCAGACTGCCCGGCCTCCTCCTGGTTTCCAGGCTGCTGCCAGCCCTGCCTGCACTCTCCATGTCCCCTCCCCAGTCCTTTCTAATCAGGCCAGCTGAGCACAGGCCCCAGATCACAGTGCCAGGGCTGGCCTTGCTGCCTCTGGGTTTTTTGCTCGCTTAGCAGGACAGAAACTTCACTATGGGTGGGTGTGTCCTTTAAAAAAGGATAGGGAGAGAGCAAGAGAGACCATCTTTCTTTTTTTTTTTTTTTTTTTTTAAAGAGCATTTTTAATATTTATTTTTTAGTTCTCGGCGGACACAACATCTTTGTTGGTATGTGGTTCTGAGGATTGAACCCGGGCCGCACGCATGCCAGGCGAGCGCGCTAGCGCTTGAGCCACATCCCCAGCCCGAGACCATCTTTCTTTACTCTGCCCTTGTTGTTATAAAATATGACTTTTAACGAGTCTTTAATTCAAGGTCAGAGAGTCTGGACGTTGTGGAGAAGGCCTGTCGCCCCCACTGGGTCCCACTAGACGCACAGACTGCAGCGGGTTTCTGTTTTCAGCGGTCCCATTGCAACAGAGCCGCTCCTCGCAGGAGGAGGTGAAATATTTGTGCTGACCACATTGCCTGTTCTTGTTTGCAAAATGCTGCCGTGCCCCCTGGTCTTTATTTATTCGTTCCTTTTCTGGAGTTCAAGGGAAATAATTTATTAACTTGGGAATTAGAAATCTCTTTCCCCATCCCCTCTGTCCTCCAAGGCCTGAGCCAGCCTGCTTGCCCTGCTCGGGGAGCCGAGAGAGGCTTCCCGTCAAAGGCACAGCCAGGCGAGGCCCCAGTGGACGTGGGTAATGTATTCACAGTCATGACACACAGACCCTGAGTGTCCTGAACCCCAGCCTCCGGGGACTGGCGGGGCCACACCATCGACCCGAACCCCTGGACTGCCGCCCCGGTCTAAATCCATCAGGCTCGCCAGCCCCAGTCTTGGACCACTGAATAATTTACGGTCCCCGGGAGCGGCGGGGAGCGGGTCACTGGAGTTCATGGGTTAATAACAGGTTTGGTTTTCGATGTCAGCAGCTCTCTCGATAACGTATGAAAGAATCCTATTCTGTTGATTAGATTTTGAAATGGATCAATTTTTAATCAGCCAAACACCTGACTCACTCAATAAGAGATGCATTGTGGAGATGGGGTGGAGGCTGGCTTTATTTATAAGAGTGTTTGTTTTTTGGGGGCCATACGCAAATTCCCGCCCAGCTCCCTCCTCCCGGAAGAAATTGACTAGGTTATCTCCCACCTCCAATGGCAGCGTTTGATTCCCCCTTCTGATTAGTTGGGAAATCCATGGGTCTGTTTAAGAGATAAGAACAGCAGCTAAAGGTTTGATTTAGTCATCGTGGTTATTGATGGAAAGAGCATTTATTTGCCAATGAAGAAATTTTGCTTAATGTAACAGCAAGAGAGGGAGGGAGGAGACAAAAGGATCCCAGGCTGTGCTGGGGGTGGCCGTGGCCTGTGGGCACCAGGGCTCGCTGGGGTTTTCAGCCCTGTCCTCTGCGCGTTTCAGAGCAATGGTATGGAAATCAGTCATGAGCAAATTGCATCTGTGGACCATTAATGGTAGTGGAGGGGTGTTGCTCCTGGTCCCGTTATTTATTCATTCAGCAAACCCTGAGCCCATGCTGGTGCCAGGCACTGTGAGAGGAGTAGGGAGGAGACTGTCACTGAGAGACAGGGTTCCTGCCCTCCTAGAGCTTCCATTCTGGCAGCGGGGATCCAGGCTGTGAGGGAAGGGCAGTGTGGGGAGGAAGGATGGGGGCGTGCCACGAGAGCACCTCTGTCCACTGGGGTCAAGGAGGGAGGAGAAGTGGGGAGGGGGGAGGCTGGGGGACAGCCAGGGCAGGGCCTGCAGCTGGTAGGCTGGAGGACAGTGGAGGCCAGGAGGCAGGGAGGTTGGGAGGGTAGGCAAGTCTGGGTTTCCTCTCCCGTGCCCTGGGAGCCACGAAGAGGCATGGACAGCAGAGCAGCTTGTTTGAGTCTTGCATGAAAAGGACCAGTCAGGAGAGGGTGGGGGCTGGGAGACCACGGAGGGGCCTGCTGTGGCCATCCAGCCAGTGATGATGAGGGCTGTGGCCCAGGACAGTGTGGAGGGAAGCAAAGGGGTGGATTCAGTAGCTCTGGTCTAGGGCCAAGTGGCTGAGGAAGAGGGGACAGCATTTGGGGCTAGCCCTGCCAGGTGAGACCTCTGGCATAAGCCTGCTGTGGCCTGGTCCCATGGGAATGGAGGGACGATTGTGGCAGAATGTCGCCTGTCTGTGGACCATACCCTTGACTTTTTCCTCAAACTAAAGAGCTGGGAGCTGGTGGCAGGCACAGTCTTGGGCTGTTGAGTCAGAGAGATGCGGGGACTTCACATCTCAGCACACCTTCTACAAGCTGGTAACCTCAGACAGATTTTCACATACCAGCGAGTCAGAACAACTTTTAGTATAGAACTTTCCAGAAGTAGTCATAAGAAACTTCCAGCAGTGGTTGCCCCTGGGAAGGAGGTCTTGGGTGGGTGAGAGATGGACGTTCTCATTTGTACTGAATTTTTGCCACAGGCACGTGTTATCTAACTGAAATTGTCCACATCATTTGTGACACACTGTGACACACACCACATGAACCTGTGGTGGCATCTAGGGCAAGGACTGGCCTCACCTTCTAGGTTTTATAGATAAGACTCAGAGAGCGGCAGCGACGTGCCTGTGATCACACAGCTGTACCCAGGGCTCCTGCTGGCCTCTCTCTTGCCCCCTGGGTTTGGCTTCCATTGCTGCTGGTCCCGGTTGTGGACGTGGTGGGACCTGGAGGAGCTGGATTTTGCCTGCACGAGGAGCAGCTCCTCCCTCCCAGTGCTCTGCTCCCAGAACCATTGATCGGGTGGCTTTATTTATTACCCTCCTAGCTGCACGTTCCCCAGCAATGCTTCCCTTACCTGCTCTGTCAGGGGACAGAAATGTTTGTGCAGGTGTCTACAAGCCTGTGGGTGTCCATGTGGGATATTCTGAGTGTGGCTTTGGTACTGGGTGGGAGGACACCTCATTTCACCATGGTCTACGTGACAAACGGGCTCTCACAAGCATCTTTATCCACATGAGACACATGGTGATCACTCATGAAGAGATCTCAGATCTGATCTCGTGTTGCAAGGCCTGGGTACTGGTCCTGACATGTCCACTTGCCTGCTTTGTGACCCGAGCTTTGTTCCCTGGGCTTCCATTGCATGTCTGGAAAATGATAGTCATATCTGGTCTTCTTGTCCTTGAAGCCTGAGCGCTCTCCCACCTCAGGGCCTTTGCACTTGTTGCTGCCTCTTTTCTTATCAGATCACCTTCTCAGGAAGGCCTTCCCTGGCCACGAACTACACCCTCATTGCGTGCACACGTGCACACACAGGCACACTCCTCACTTCCCTTCCGTTGTATTTTTTCTTCCTTAACACTTAATGTGATTGAACACATATTTTACTCATTTCTCTTTTTCATTGATTTCTCCCATTAAAACTCCACCTCCTAGAGGGCAGGGATTTTGGTCTTGCCTGCTTACTGCTGTGTTCTTCCACCTAAAATGGCACCTGGCACATAGTAGATTCTCAATAAATTCTGTTGAAAGGCTTAATGAAAGGTCAATATAATGGAAGGCATTCAGAACGGTGCCTGGTACAGAGTAAGTGCTCAGCACCTCTGAGTTGTTATTAGTGCTGATATCACCGCAGGTGAGCTTTCCTGGGCCCCAGTGTCCTCAGCTATCACAGGGAGTTGCTGCTGATAACAGCTCCATGGAGTTGGGAATATTGAGTGATGTCTGACGCAGCGATTCTTGAACAGATAGGAGCCGTTAGGACTGAGAATGCCAAGAGAGTGATCAGGGCCCTCCCCAGGGTATGGTGCTTCTGCTAAGTGGAGTGGGAGTCCTCATACCTGGTCATTGGTCCTCATGGACTACTTACTGCAGGACACCAATCCTCTCCTTCACCTCCAGCTGTCATCTACCCAGAGTGCCCAGCCAAGGACACGCCCTGGAGTTTCAGCTTTCTCAAGGTGTGTGTCAGATCCTTCCAAAGTTTGTTTGATTTTATTTATTATTTGTTTATTTTGAAGTGCTTGGGATTGAACCCAGAGCCTTGTGCTCTACCACTGAACTACATTCCGGCCTGACATGGTGATGCCTGCCTATAATCCCAGCTACCTAGAAGGCTGAGGCAGAAGTATCACAACTTTGAGGGCAAGCTAGGCAACTTAGTGAGACCTTGTCTCAAAAGAAAGAATTAAAAAGAAAAGGTTTGGGGGATGTAGCCCATGGTGGAGTGCTTGCTAGCCTAGCATGTGCAAAGCCCAGGACTGGTCTAAAAAAAAAATAAGAGAAGTTCCTTGTGCCTGTAAGAGGGACAGACCAATTGATACCTAGGTCCCTGGGAATCAGCCCCGGCACGTTGCCTTTGGAGAAGAACCACTGCCCAGTAGTATGTACGGTTGTAACTTCTGTAAGTTACAAAAGCTGAGCCTCCTTTGCCAGGGAGAGCTTTGTTCGCTGGCTGAGGCCTGGCTTCTGAGCCCCCAGGACTCTGACTTGCAAGGGAAGACACTGGCTCCCCCACCCTTGGTTCCTGTAGGAGGGGTTGACACCCTCGGGAGAGGGTCCAGGCTAGCTGGCCCAAAAGCATGACAGTGTTCATGGCAGTTGTGAGGGACCTCAAAATGAAAGTAAGGGGTAGCTGCAGGACACAGGAGAGGTGGTGCCGAGTAGTGCTATCTAGCCCGAGGCGGGGCAAGAAGAAGGAAGCAGGTGTTGTCACTGTCCCTTGACATTTCTAGTGTCTGCCAGTGGCCTTCCAACTCCAGATGACCATCTCTGTGCCTGGGAGCTTTTCCCCAAAACCAGCAGTGCTGAGGCCACCTCTCCTGCCTTGAGGTGGCAGCACCTCACTCCCAGGGGGTGGCGCATCAGTGCCCGGCCCCTCCCCTGAGCACAGGACGCAGTCTGCCTTGCTCTTTCTTTGGGTGGTGGACACTGTCACTCTGCCTGTGCTCGGCTGTCTTAAGGAGGATTCTAGGTTTTCAGCATTGGGAATGTATTAGTTTGTCATTTGAAATCCATCTGCCACAAAGGGTCAGGAGTGTCCCTGGGAAGGTTGGGGTGTCTTTGGTGATGGCTGGTAGCTTCTTATTGTGGACAAGGGCAACTTGGCCTTCTTCCTTGAGCTGAGATCAAGGGGAAACGGAAGGAAGGGGAAAATCATGACACATCCTCAGGTGGTTCAAAAGAAAGGCTGACCCCTGGCCTGGTGCACATTCTGGAAGTGCTGGATTTGAAGCTTTAGTAGGAAGAGGGATTACACAAATTGCGGGTCTCTGGGGCACCCACTGTGTGCAGCACCGTGCAGGGCACTTTGGGCGCAGGCATGAGTGAGGTCACGCTCCCCAAAGAGCCTGAGAGAAGCACAATCAGGCAGGAAGGCAGGTGGCCCCCGAAGTCGGAGCCCAGGGTTTGGGGGCAGAGGAGAGACGGTGGGTAGGTCAGCCAGGAGTTGGGAGAGATTTGGGGCATTTGAAAGCCTTGACACCTCGAAGGCCCAGAGTCAGAGCAGGCAGATGTTCTAAGGACAGAGTTCAGCAGGGGCCGAGGCCAGGCCCCGGCAGCACTGAGCAGGCCAGCTTGGCTGGGTTGTGGAGGGGCAGGATGGAGGCCAGGCAGGGAGAAAGAAGCAGAGAGACCGAAGTTCCAGAGGAGGGGTTCTGGTTAGCTTGGTGGGCCACGGGGGGCAGTGGTGGGCACTGGAGCATGGGTAGGGTGTGCAGATTCTGTCATGAGGTCACATCTTCTACTCTGTTAACAGTGGGGGCCTTTTTGTGGTAGGGACTGTCCTATGCACTGTAGGGTGTTCAGCAGCATCCCTGGCTGTTACCTGCCAGACGGCAGTTGCCTCCTCCTCAAGTGTGACAATAAAGATGTGTCCAGATGTTGCCATTTCCCCTGGGAGCTGATTGGCCGCAGCTGAGACCCTCTGTGTCAGGTGGAGTGGGAGCAAGGCAGCTGGCTGGAAGGCAGCCAGTGCGCAGTGATGTGGCCCAGGACTGGGGGAGGCGCAGGTCAAGGGACTCGCATGATGAGGAGCCTGGGCTGGGTTGGGAGGTCGGGGAGACCTTGCTGGGAGATGCTGGAGCCTGCCCTTCTTGGGGCCAGAATCTGAGGATGGAGGACTGGGGGACCATGGGCCAGGGACAGGTGGGAACAGAAGAGGAACCTTTGGGTGAGGGGGTTGGAGACCCCAGGGTTGGTGTGTCTTGGGGTGTCTCAAAGACTTGACACAAAGTGGGTCTGTGATAGAGCTCACTGAATGGATGAGCGAGCTGGAAGTGATACACTTAGGAAGCAGGACGTAGTCAGGCAGGGAGTTGGGACTCTGTCCTGGGCCATTTGGCGGCACCTGCTGTGTGCACACAGTGGCCCGGTGGCTGCAGAACTGCTCTCCCTGATGCTGCAGCCTGGTGGGGGTGAGCGTGTGGCGGCCAAGGCAGAGGGCACATGAGGCCCAGTCAGTAAAGGGGTCGCATGTGCTGGGGGTTGGGGGAGTAATACACTGGGAGCCCTGGGCTGGCAGAGAGGCCTGGACAAGGGGCTGGGCAGTGTGTTAGAGGCTGCTGTCAACAGGGAGGCTCATTTTTGACCCAGAGGATTTGCTCATTCAGGGTCCTTTTGGTAGGAGCAGAGTCACAAGCCACCCTTGGCCCAGAGAATAGGGAGAGTAGACAGCAGTGTGATTCCTCTGGAAACAGTGGAGTATTGGTAGGGAAGGCTTCCTGGAGGAGGCAGGCTTTGTGCTGAGAACTGGGTTGAGTAGGAGTTTGCAGTGGGAAGGGCGAGTGGAGAACCCTTGCAGAGATGGAGACTTGACCCATCCTTCTAGAATTTATGAGCAAACAGGATCTCCTTCTGGCCCATAGCAGCGGGGCCTGGCAGAGCAGGCCTGGAGTGGCTGGGGCAGGAGATTCTTAGATCATGAAGATCTCCTGAGCTCCTTCCTCCTGGTGCTGCCTGGCACCAGCTGTGTTTCCAGGGCAGCAGGTGGAGGGCCCCTCGGAGGTCCCCAGCCAAGGTAGCTGGCAACCTGTGGACATTTTGAGAGTGTGACTTTTCAGTGCCTCAGTGCAGTGCTGGAGAGAGCAAACTGAACTTTTTCTCCCCTACTCACCTTTTAAGGACAATCTAAAAAAGAAAGAAAAAAAAAGCATTCCAGAGTAGGCCACTAGCTCTTACGGAAATAGTAAACAGGAGTCAGAGGCAGGGGCAGAAGGGTCTGTTTTAATTAGAACATTAAAGTATTTTAACGCTTACACTTTATATTTTTGTGAACTTGATTATATAGCATTTTAAATACCTGTGAACGTTTTAAGGACTCAGCGATGAATTATTTGCAGTTTCACAGGAAACTTCTATTTTAAAAGCAAACGGCGTGAGAGGGACTGTGAAGGCTTGACAGCGGCGGCTGCACTGTATAATGAGGAGCCACGTGGCGGGCAGTTAGCAGATGGCCCACAGTGCCTGTCTGTCGCTCTGGACTCCTGGTATCCTGCTCTGGAGAGGTCCCTGTTGGGTGCAGGGTACTAGGAAGAACTTGGGGCTCAGCGAGTTTCCCCATGCTCCCCAGATCACCCCCAAGGCCTGATGACTGTCCTCCTGAATGCCTCTTGGGTATGTCTCTCCATCCTTTCCTTTCCCGGCCACTTGGGTGACTGTAGGAGACCTTTTTGGGCTTCTGCCTTCATCCACCCCTCCAACCTCCCTACCGAGAGTCCCAAGGCATCTTTTTACACATGAATCAGTCTCTCTGCTCACTTGTTCAGAAAACTCCATGAGTTTTTAGAGTTTCTGCCTTGGCAGGAGGAAACGCCAAAGCCTCTTCAGGGTCCCCAAGGCCTTGGCTACTGGCCCCCATGACCCTCCTGTCTTAGTTTGTTTTCTGTAATTATAACAATAAACCTAAGGTGGGATAATGTGTAAAGAAAAGAGGTGCATTTAGCTCATGGGTTGTGAGACTGAAAGCCCAAGTCTGATGAGGGCCTCATGGGATGGCATCACGGTAGTGGGGACCATGTGTGAAGAGGTCACATGGGCCATGGGAGGCAGAGGGATCCAGGGCCACACTCGCTCTTGGCCTTGGAGAGCTACCTAGCGGTGCTCAGCGACCCACCCGTGCTCGCTATCTTCCCTCTTCAGCTCCCCACCTCCACACCAGTACCCCAGGGCCACGCTTCCAGCACAGGAACCCTCGCGGACAAATCTTCTCCTTAGCCTTGTCTTCTCCCGTCCTCCCACAAGTCACTGCAGCCCATCCACACAGCTTTCTTAGTGTTCCTGTATCTCTCAAGCATCTGCTGTGTGCTTGGGTATCTGGGCCCTGGTGAGGCCTGGGAGGTCTCCTGTCCTGAGCCGAACCTCCTGTCCCCGGAAGGGCAATGGAGAGACAGACAGATGTGCACTGAACACAGTAGCAGTCAGCATGGCCAAAGAGAGTGCAGCAGGTGGGACGGGGACATAGTTTTGTTTTGTTTTTTAATTCTTTTGTAGTCGTAGAGGGACAGCATGCCTTTATTTATTTTTATATGTTGCTAAGGATCAAACCCAGTGCCTCACACATACTAGGCTAGTGCTCTGCCACTGAGCTGCAGCCCCAGCCCGGACCTTAGCAGTTGCTCTGAGGCCTGGGGGGAGGGCACCCTCCAATCTACATAGGGCTGGACTCACGCCAGCTTGTGGGAGCTGGTTGTGTGCCCCCTCTCTGCTCCTCACTTGTGAAGTCAGGGAGCTTGGAATCAGCCATGTTGGAAATGCTCACACGAGGGAACCTGGTAATACCACAAACCTGGGCTTCCTCCCTGGGGAGCCTATCATTAACCCCTTTTGTAGGGGGTACTGAGGATTGAACCCAGGGCCTTGCACATGCCAGGTGAGTGCTCTTCCACTGAGCTGTGCCCCAGCCCTTTTGATTCCTTTCTTTGAGTCAGGGTCTTGCTGCTAAGTTGCCAAGGCTGACTTGAACTTGTGATCCTCCTGCCTTGGCCTCCGGAATAGCTGGGATTACAGGCCCTGCCACCCCACCTAACCCGTTGCTAACCATCCACCAGCACACATCTGGAGCAGGCCATGTGGAAACCCAGGGAGGGTAGGGAAAGGTGTTCAGGCATTCCCTGGTGGGAATGTGGTTCAAATTTTGGGGGAACATCATGGAAGCCTGTGGGGATGGGACTGAGTAGAAAGTGGAAGGAGATAAAGCTGAAGAAACTCCGTGCTTGCTTTTGGTTTCTGAAATACTCTAGGTTTGTTCTGCCTTAGGACCTTGCCACGTGCTGTTTCTGCTGCCCAGATTGCTCCTTCCCTGGCTGGTTCCTTTGTCTCCCAGAGAGACTGTTTCTGATCGTTTTTGCTAAAGCTCGCCCTCCTTCCTTAGATCAGCACATGGGTTCCCTCCCTAGTATCTGTCTCAGTTTGTGCTGGGGTGTTGGCTAGTTTATTTGAGGTCTTGTCTGTCTCTTTCCCATTAAGTGTAAGAGCTGAGAGACCTTCTTGCCCTGCTGTCGCCTCGCCTTCCTGCAGGGCCTAAGTGGAGTGGGTGCTTGGTGCCTCACAGTCATACCCGTGGGTGCTGACAGAGACCTTTTCCGAGCCCAAAAACTTGGTTTGGGAGATGCTGTGGATGGTGTGAGATCAGGCGTCAGGAACAGATGTGGCCAGAGGAGCCGGAGGCTCTGCCTGTGGGCCTGGTTTCCGCAGCAAGATTCCTGGTCCCTCCTGGTGAACTGGAGGTAAGCTTAGGCCTCTCTGGTAACGGCCACAGTAACTGACCCCACCAGCTTCTCAACCCTGTCAGCGAGAGGGGATGCCTTCTGTTTCTGCTGAAGACATAGCCATGTCAGAGGTTAAATATTCCCATGCATCATTGTCACAAGAGCAGTGCAGTTCAGGAGTTCAGGACCTAGGATGAAGAGTATGTCGCTGTCAGGGACAGTACCTCACCCACTGGTGCTGGGGGCGTGTGGCTGGAGGTACCTCCAGGAGGGGAGCATCGAGATTGAGGGGATGAAAACAGAAGCCATCCCCACTGGCTTCCTGATGTTGCCACAGGATTCAGAACACATTCCATAAGTAATCAGGGAATGTCTGATTATTTCCCTTTTTTTCCCCCGGGAAGAGAGCTTAGAACGTATTGATTGAGGTGACCAGTGTGTAGGTCTTTCACAATTGGTGGAGGAGCTGTCTGATGTGTGTTAGCAACAGTCGCTGCCCAGGGCTTTGATGGAGTATGCGGTGGCTGTGTGAGCAGCTCACTGGACCTAGAGACCTGGGTATGGAGCAAGAGAGGAAGAGGGCTCCATTTCAGGCCATCAAATCCCCTCCGTCAGAGAAGGTTCAAGTCCTGGCTCTGCCCTTCCCAGCCGTGTACTCTATGACAGTGGCTTAGCCTCATAGAACCTTAGTTTCTGCTTCTCGGAGAGCAGTTTACAGTTGATGAGGATCACAAGTGTCACTGCGTCTAAAAACCCTAGGACGATATTGGACACGGGGAGCAGATGAGCAGAGTGACCTGTTGGTGTTGGAGCTATCAGTGACCACTTCTAAAGCCTGTGAGATTGGGAACATTGTAGGATTTTTCTCCTATCACAGGAACTTCCTAAAGATAATGCCTGAAGTTGCCTTTGGGGTTTCCTGGCCTGCTGACAGGTTGAGGTGACGCATAGTTACCTAGAATGCGATACACACCTGAGTGCTTAGCCCTTGGCCTGGCTCCTGGAAGACACCACTCATTTGCTCACTAGCCAGGGAGCCCCCTCCTCTTGCGTATGTGTCACAGGGGAGTGGTCTTTGCCCAAGTCCTTTGCCAGTTCCTCAGTTTGGAATTGGCCAAGAGGGCATCCCTGGGTCTGGAGCAGCACTATGTGTCGCAGGTGCCCAGTTGGGGACTTGCTGAACAATGGAATTGCCTGCTCGGAGGGGTTTAGGAGTGAGGGGAACTTAATCCTGCCTGGGACTCAAAACTTGGGTTTACGCAAAGCCCTGTGCACAGACGTTCCCAGCTCTATTCATGAGAGCCTAAAGGTGGAAAGAACCCAGCTGTTCTCCACCATGCTGGTGGTGAGGCTGTAGCATGTCCACGCCAGGGACCCTGCTCAGCCTGAGAAAGGAGCGGCTGTCAGTGCACAGCCCCGGGAAGGGCTGGAAGGAGGCCGCTCCCTCTGTACCGCAGCCCTGAGAAGACGAGTCAGGAGCCCAGAGGAGACTGAGGGATGGGCAGCAGGGACATGGGTGTGATTATTAGAGGCCACCATGAGGGACCCTGTGGGGATGGAAATGCTGTGTCTTGACTGTGTTAATGTCAGCATCCCAGCTCTGACATTGTTCTGTAGCACCAGGGGAACGATGGTTTAAACTGAACATGCCTCTACAGTTACCTCCAAAAGTTCAGTTACAGGGAAGGGGCAGGGCTGAGAGTGCTGCGTTCCATGTGGGAGGCCCAGCAGGAGGAGCCTCTCCATGGGATCCATTGATTCCAGTCCTTAGAGCACTGTGTGAGGTGGGCACATGTGGTGTCCCCATTTTACAGATAAGGAAGTGGCTCAGAGAGGCTGAGGGATGGCCTGCTGCCAAGTGGTGGAAATGGGACTTGGGCTGGAGCATCGGGTCCTAACCCTGGGTTCCTTCCTCTAGTCAGGTGGTTTGGATGCTGAGCAGTCACAAAGCTTACCTGTCACGCACATGATCTTGTGACACCTTACCATAAGGCAGGGCAGCCTCTTCTCCAGTGGCTAACAGCTCTGCAGGGGAGGGAGTGGGCCCCGAGTTGCCCCGGGCTTCCTGTCCTGAGTCACTACCCCTCTCCATTCCGCCCCTTCTGCCTTCGTCCAGGGCATTGGCGTGTGATGTCAGAGGTGGCTCTGCCTGCTTTACAGGAGGGGGAACTGAGGCAAAGGGACAAGGAACCGGGGGTGTTAGGGTAGGGGTGCGACCTGGGGGTCATGATCACAGCTCACTGGGCACAGGCTCTGGAGCCAGAGTCCTGCTGCACTGGGATCCCAGCTTTGCTCCACCCGTCACCAGGCCAAGGCCTTGGGCGTCCAGCTTCTCTTCAGATCTTACTTTCCTCATCTGAGAAATGAGAATAATAATGGAGAGTGCACAACAAAACATACTTGGAGGGCCTGGGGTTGTGGCTCAGCGGTAGAGCGCTCGCCTCGCACTTGAGAGACCCTGGGTTCGATCCTCAGCACCACATAAAAATAAACAAACAAAATAAAGATATTGTGTCAATGTATAACTAAAAAAAAAAATATATATATATATATATATATATTTTTTTTTTTTTTTTTTTTTTTTAAACATACTTGGAAACACTATGAGGAAAAAACCTCCTGCGGAATCTGAGATCTAAAGTCTGGAGCTCTGGCCAGTCTGACGAGGCCCAGGGTTGAGCAGTGTATGGAGAGGAGCAAAGCCCCTGCCCAAGTCGCCCTGCCCAGTGCGGCTCCCCCAGGAGGAGGCCTCCTGAGAGAAGCTTCACCTGGGCTGAGAGCCAAAGGATGACTGAGCCCTGAAGGAGGAGGGAGAGGGAAGGGCATTGCAGGGAAAGGGGAGCAGCCAGTGCACAGGTGCGGAGTTCAGAGGATGCAGGTGCTTCTAGGGAACAGTCACCAGGTCCTTAATGCTTGAGCACTAAACAGGCACAAAGCAAAACCCGGGCACTCTGGCTCTTGTCTTTTCTTCTGTTAAAACAGCCCAGTGTAGGCTGGGGGCTCGGGACTGGTGACAGTGTGGAGTTCATTTTGAGGTATACAGGAAGCCATGCAGGTGAGTACATGTAAGAAGGGCACCTCTCCTGCCTGGTGGAGTGGAGGGGGCAGAGGTGAGCTGTGAGTGGGGGCAATGAGGCCAGGGAGGAGGCTGTTGGCAAGCCGCCCGGGGGCCAAGTTGTAGAACTGGACTTCAGTAGAAATGGGCCGACCCAGGGCAATTTTTAGAACTGACAGAGCTCTTGGAGGGGTTGGGTGTGGGATTATCTGGGGTGAGCAGGATTTCTGTCTTGGGTTCTGGGCTGGCCAGAAAGGGGAGATCCCTTGGCCTCTCTGCTCCTCAGCCTCATCCATCAAATGGGTCATTTCCAACCCCCCATCTCTAGGCAACTTTGACCTCAGTGAGGGTCTAATGATATTCAGACCCTCCCAGGAAACAGGACCCCCAGACCTCACCCTGAGGCGATGAGGAACCCCGGGGGGGGGGGGGGGGATGAGGTCCTGGTATTAGAGACACAGACTCCCCTGCTCTGTCCAGTGCATTTTCAGATATGCCCTGCCCTCATCGGCTCAGTAGACACGCTGATTCTCTACTCTGGATCTGGTGTGGGGCCCTCTCCCTTCTGCTTATCTCAGGAGAAACACTGCTGTCCCAGAACATGTCCTCAGCATCCACTGAGCAGCACTTATGGAGCACCTCCTGTGTGCCTGGCTCCCTGCACAGCCTCCTATATCTCAAGGTGTCGTAGCCCATGGCCTGTAGTTTGTGGCAGGCTGCACCAGGTCCTAGCTAAGAGGGCCTTGAGCTAGGGCCTTCAGCCCCTCCCAGATTCTATGCAGATCTGCCTAGGAGGTTAAGAGCCCACCAGTCAGGGGCTGGGCAGTGGACATACTGCCTAGTAAGAGGAAGGCCTTGGTGGGAGGCAGCTGGCAATAAGTGCCCCCAGGAAGTGGACCTCCATGTTTCTGCTGGGGAGGGAAATAAGAGTCACAACCCCAAAGCAGTCACAGTGGATGTCCTGACTCAACAAAGACCCAGAGGAGACAGCTGGGGTCACGCTGGCCAAGGACAGGTGTCACCAGCAGCCTTTACTCCTCTTTGTGCAGACCCCAAGCCCATGGAGAAGTGCTCAGGGCTGCCGAGGCCTGGGATTGGACACTTATCCCCGTGGCCCAGCTGATGGCAATTTGGACTTTTTATCCCATCCTGCCTGGAACCTCCCAAAAGCCCAGGTAATCCTTTTGCCCAGATTCTGGGCCCTTTTTACAGAAGATTGAGGTGTTCATTTCCAAGGGCTGCTGTTATCAAGTACCACAGCCTGGGAGCTTAAAACAGAAACTTGTCCCATCCTGGTTCCAGAGGCCAGAAGGTTGAAGTCCAGGTGTGCTCAGGGCCGTGCTCCCTTTGAGGCTGGAGGAACAGTCAGCCAGCCTTGGCCTGGAGCTACCTCACTCCCTTGCTGCACCCCAACCCCGTGCTCTGCATCTGTTTCTCTTGTGAAGAGAGAGTCACTGGATTTGGGTCCACCCTGGCCCCATATGACCTCATTTTCATTTAGCTGATTAAATCTGCAAAGATCCTTGTTCCAAAGAAGACCACATTCTGAGGTTCTGGATGTGAATTTCGGGGACTACAATTCAGCACAAGCACCTTTAGAAGATGTTGTGGGCAAAGCCGTCTGTTGCACTTGGAGCCGTGTAGGCAAGGAGCAGGGGCGTGGGGATGAGACCCCAGCTCAGGCAGGAAGAAGCCTTCACCTTCCCTCTTAAGTGTGGCACTGACTGAGAAATGGAGAGTGCGTCTTGCTACACGCAGGGCATGTGGGGGTGGGGGGGAGTGGAGCCCGTGGTGAGTCCACGGCTGCTCCTGTCCCTGGGTCCTGCCTGCTCACTTCTTCCAGAGTCTCTGTGTTCCTCTGTATAAGTGGGGATGATAACAGTGTCTCCCCTGTGAAGGTCACAAAGACACCACTGTGGATTTTAATGCCGGAGGCCGACTCATCCATGGCCTCACTATCTGGGGAGGAACTGTGATTTGCAGTCATGGGGCCGAGGATCTGCTGACTCCGAGAACAGTGCTCCTTCCTCTCAGCTCCTAGTCCTGCCAACCATTGCCTACGTGGGCCTGGGCCCTGAAGAACAAAGCCGGCAGATATGAATGGAGGGATCCTGCGAGGAGGAGACCATGGCCATCCTGCCACGGGAGAAGGTGTATCTCCAAAGAAGGGTCTAGGGAGTTTCCAGAGAGAAAGGGGACTTGACTCAGGACAGTGGGTTCTTGGCATACCTGATAGAACGGAATTTCAGCCCACCCCAGTCAAAGGCATAGACAGGTTTATTTAGGAAAGTAGGTACATATTCAAAGGAGAATGCGGGCCATCTCCAGCGGGAGAGATGGCAGCCCATTGGTAGGGGTGCTTGTATCTATAGCGGGACGGCTGCGAGGGTCTGGGGTCGGGGGAGCGACGCGATCTCATGCAATTTTCCTGTGCTGTGCTTTGCCCTCTTGTTGAAACAACTGTCGCCCAGGAGCTGCAGTGGTTCATGGGTGTTTCCGGCATTTCAGTGGTTAATGGGTACTTCTGTGACACTTAGTATGTCTCCCTCTATTCCCAAATTCCTATCTCAATCCCACTTTACAGATCGAGAAACTGAGGCTCAGGCAGGTTGACATTGCCTGCCCTCGTCTGTACAGCCAGAGTCAGAACTGATTTAGATGCAGTTACATCCGAGTCCACTTCTCCCTTCCTTGGGCTCTCCCAGGCCTCAGTCTCCCCACCTGTAAGTTGATATGTTCTCAAGATTTCCAGCTCAGAGCTGCCCCAACCCCTGCTCATCAGAATTGCACTGAGCCGGAGACTCAGAGCCACCTAAAGCCCATTCCTGCCAGGAGCAGGACTCGGCTTTCCCCTTTCCTGTCCCTTACTCCGTGGTGACTTGAGATTTTTACACAGACAGGAACTGTGTGTGGGGTGGTGAGCAAATGAGAGAGAGAGAGAGTGTGTGTGTGTGTGTGTGTTTGCAACAAATATTTTATAATAGACAAGCCTCGTCTGCCACTTCTAAAAGTAGTGAAAAAAAAAACCCACTTTGAGAAAGTAAAAATAACTCAGCGCCTGAGATATTGAAGTCACTGAACTCAGCCGGAAGTGGCTGCTTTAGGCTGTGCCTGCACCAGTTCCTGGGGGCAGTGGGTCTCAGGCCAGAAATTTGGGGGACAGACACCATGCTTAGGGGTGAGTCCCGGTAGTTAGCTTGTGGGTGAAGTAATCATCTGCCCACCTTTTATTTTTTAAGCCACAGGAGGAACCATCTCCCTGAAGTGATTGTTTTCTCTCCCTTTTAAAAGTGATTTGACAATTGATAATTTTGCCCTGGCGATGGCCACCTTAGAGCTTTTATTTCTTGGAGGCCAAACATTGATGTTGTGTGAAATGGGAGCTTGGCGGAGCCTTTGTGCAGATCTCAAGCTTCCTGAAAAATTTATTTACTGTGACTGTGATCCGCAGGAGCGAATTGATGTTTATCTATAGTCGTTCTCGCCAGCAAGAAGGGAAAATGCATAACTGCACTTTCCTCAGAAGCCTTGAGAGGCTGTTTAAATAAGTATCTCCTGGTGGACTCCAGCAGTAGCCGGGCAGCCTGATGGCCAGGGCGCAGTGCGGTGTGAACCGCGGACCGGCTGCATCTCCCGCTGCATCTCCCTCAAGCTCTAAAGGCAGCTCTGTGACCTCCTGGTCAAGGGATTCCTGAGAATCAGGTATTTGAAGCTGAGCAGGATTATCCTGGCCATTCCAGAGGCATAATCGATAACTCTGAGAGCCGGGTGGAGAGGCGGGGGCCGCGGCTGGGCCCGGCCTGAGCAGCCCCTGCCACCTTGTCATGGCCAAAGGTCAGGAGGAGTTTGCAGGGACTGGGAGCTGGCCTCCCCTCCAGGTAGGTAAGTGCTGCTGTTGCTGGAGCTCAGAGGGGTAGCGGGGACAGCGATCAGGGGTGTGTGGCTTCCCCGAGACCTGCTTGCACCAGTGCCGGCTGCTGGTGGCACTGCCTGTGAGGCCACTCTTGGTCTCTGAGAAAAGAAGGGCTTCCTGGATGATGGGACCCTCCCCAGACCCTGTGTGGTGCCCGCCACTTCGAGGGCGATGAGGCTTGGCACTCTGTCTTCAAAAGGTTGGCCACAAGGGCCCCAGGGCTCATCGCCCTCACCTCAGTTGTGCCAGCACGGAATAGACCCTGGAATTTCTTATGGACTCCGTCACTGTTCTTGAATGACAGGCTGTGGGTCTTCCTGGGGAGGGAACGGGTATGCTGAGGAGCACGAAGTTCAGATAAACCTGGAATCAAGTCGCGGTCTGTTGCCCTGTGTCCTCCGGTGAGTGAGCTGCCCTCTCTGAGTTTTGTTTCTTGGTCTATAAAATGGAGTGAAGGGGGAGATGACTTTGTCACTTGAAGGCTCGGTTTCCTCCTTTGTAGAGTAAGCACAGCAACACTACCTTCCTTGGGTCTGTGACAAGGAGCAATGAGAGGGCCCTGGGCAGGGACTCATGCAAGGTCAGGCACCAGCTGGCGTCCATGAGCTATAGCTGCTCTCGCTGAGAAGATGGTTGCTGTGATCGTGCTGTTACTACGTCCCCACTTTACTCTCTGCCACCCAAGGGAAATTCACAGCCTCTGTCCATCTTTGCCTTCTGTGGGCGCTGTCACCCACTTCAGTGTCTCAAAGCCATAATTGGGGGACACACTGGCACTGCAGTAGGCAATTCTGGGTCTGGAGCTGGCCTAGAGTGAGCCCTTGAAAATGGGAGCAACTTACCATCGTGCTCAGAGATCGCCCCATGAGCGGTCCCTGAGCTCTGGCCTCCGTCAGTCTGAGCCTCCTCCAGCAAGGGCACCAGGCCCAGCCGAGCTGTCAGTGAGGGGCAGGAGAGAGCGCCAGGGGCTTGGCTAGGCCTGCCTGCTGGGCTTGGAGGGGCTCACGGGTGAATGAGAGCCAGAGGCAAGGTGCCACCAAGCCCCTTCAGCAAGTAGAGACAGGAGTTGCCCCACTCGACATTGTTGTTACCAGAGTCTGGTTCTTATTCCCAGCCATGTTGAGGGGCCAAGATGCAGCCCTTCCTGACGGGCGGGCGGTGAGGGACAATTGGATCTTGGTCTCTCTCATCCGCCAGGGCTCCTTTCCCAGAAGCCAGTTGGTTTACTCAGATTATCATCAAAATGGCCCCTGTCTGTGCATGGGGCAGAGTGGAGAGGGGGGCGTCCCCCTGCTGGGCATGCCCCTGTGGAATCTTAGGCACTTCCTACCCATTTTCTGTAGGAGGAAAACGAGTTTAACTTGCCCAAGGCCTCTTGGTACTCCTGTCACCTGTTCCTTCTTTCTGGTACTGAAGTCCCCATTGACCAGCCCACTTTCCCTCCAGAGAACAGGGCTGCTTTCCCACCAGGTGGGCTTCTGACTGGAGATAGAACTGGCCAGGCACCCTGGCTGGAAGTTGCGGGCAGAGGAGAGCTTGGCCTCACATGGTCTCTGATCTAAGTGCAAAAAATCCTAAAAGTTGGGGGTCTTGCCCATCCATCAGGCAGCATCCGGCACTTTCCTTCCTGTTTTCTTCTCATGTTAACCATGAGTCCTGACTTCTAATGTGCCCAGGAAGGTGATACGGGATCCTCAGTCCTGAGTGTCGCCTGAGCCCACCAGCTGTGGCCTTGCAGTAGTGGCCCACTTTGCTTTGGGCTGGGCCTAAAGGTCTTGGATCTCAGCTTCTGTCCTGGGCTGATGTGCCTTGTCATCTCCCCTTGCCTCTGGTTTCATTTTGGGGACAGCTTCCCCCATTGCTCACCTGCTAGTTCTCCAGTTCTTCCCTCTAGACTACAGCCTGGGGAGCCTGGGAGGGAGCAAAGGAGCCTGGGTCTTTCTTTTTGGCTTTATTTATGAAAAACAAACTAATCTAGAAGCCGAGAGCAAAGCACCAGCAGTAGAGGGAGCTTAAAAATTATATTAATCACAGCAGCAATAACTAATGCATATTCATGTGTCTACTCTGGGCCGGATCTGGGGAGCCCTTAGATAAATAAGACAGCTCCTGCTCTCAGGGGGTCACTGGGGAAGAAGGCCACCCGTTATAGCACAAAATGGCATTTTTCTGTAGCCATGGGAGCCACGCTCAGCAGGTGGTCAGAGCCAGGAGCTGGGAAGGAGCCACAGAGGGCCTGTTGCAGCAAGTCTTGAGGCCTGAGTTTACCAGGCAGGGGATGCGGGTGGCTTGGTACAGAGGATGGGAACCCGGGCTCCAGGGAGTTGTGGGCCTCTGAATTGGGAGGGTGAGTGAGGAGTGGTTCGTGGGCATCTGGTCAGGCGAGACCTCCTGGACTATTGGGTACAGTCTGGACTTTCCTCCCGAGGCTCAGGGTGGGGATTTGAGGGCTTAATTCCAAGAACCATAGGGACCCACTGAGGGTCTGAGCTGGGGAGAGGAGTGGTGGGGGCACTTGTGTGTTGCGGAGAGCTCTGAGGCCGTGTGCAGAGGAGCGCTTCGGGGAGGGGGGTGGTGGTGAGGGGAGAAGGGAGGAGCCACTGCAGTTGGCCAGGCCACACTGTATAAGGCTGGTGTAGGGACATTTCAAGGGAGACTCAACAGTCCCTGGAGGGAAGATGCGGAGGCTGCCGTGAGCCATCTGCTGACATTTCTTTTTTCCACCCCATATTTTTGCGCTCAGGACCGTAGAGCCCTAATTAGCAATGGAGTGACGTGGTAGTGGTTGGGAACGACCAGAGGGGGCCTGTCACCTTTGCCCCAGAGCTGAGCCTGTAGGACCAGGGAGCCTTTGTCACCTCTCTGTCTCTAGCCAGGGCTTCCCTCCCTCTCCTGATCGCTCTGCTCTGTGCAAGTCCTGAGGAAGAAGACCCTGAGCCATGCTAGGGGATTTGGCCTTGGCCAGCGTGTGCTGGTTGTTCATTTATCCAGTCATTCAACAACCATCTAATGGGCTGCTGTGCCGACACAGGGAACACCACAGGCTGTCATTGGGGAGCCTCCAGGCAGAGACAGGCCAGGACAGAACCGGCCTGGGAGGAGCTGTGTTGAGCCAGGAGCCAGGAGGAGAGGTGCTCAGCGGGTCTGGAGGGCTGAGGCACTTCCTGGAGGAGGCCAAACATGACATACAGCTCAGTACCTGCAGGAACTGGGGGCCCCATGTGGCATGGGATCCAGACCTCCAGCTATATGAAGGGAAGTGACTTGGAAACTCAGAACTGAAGGGCAGTCAGGCACAGACATGGCGGAGAGACAGGAGGGACAGCTTGTGCAAAGGCTCAGAGGAGGACTTTGGAGATCATTGATCACAGAACCCAGGGTCCCCAGGATGCGTAGGCCAGGCAAGAGCCGAGGATGGAGCAGGGCAGCCTTCTGGGGCCTGGGCCTCCCGGCTCTGTAAACGGTGTGCTTGGCTTTCACAGACCATTATGTGCTTTCTTCTCCCTGGAGCCCTGCCGAGCCTGGACACCAGGTGGGCCCTGTGGGAGGCGTGAGGCGAGCCAGGTTTGCAGGCAGGGTGCTCATGGGGTGGCAGAGGAGCCCAGTGCACACCCTGCCCCCTGGAAGCTGCCTTCCCCTCCATGGCGCTCCTGGTGGAAACAGAATTGGATCCCTTGGGTGAGACAGAATCCTTGGGGGAATCTTGGAGGTGTCCCTGCCAGATTTGGGGCTCCTAGGCCCTCTGACCACCCAACTATTTAATCAGGGGCTAAACTCAGGGCCCACAGGGGTGGTGTACAATCAGACCTGGTGGCTCGTGGGTCCCCAGACCACGGCCGTGGTTCAGGGTGGACCCTGTGTCCCCTCTCAGCACAACCAGTGGACAGTGCAGGAGGCGAGGTGCCGTCTGGCTAGATCCAGAGCCAAGGAGGTGATGCTAATGTCTTTAAAATTAGAATGAAAATGTTTATTGCAGAGCAGAACCTGCGTCAGCGCGGAGTCCTGTGGGAAGGGGACGGCTGTATCGCAGCCTTTCGCTTTTATTTTTGCACATTCACTTTTTATGTGCCGCGGCGCTGCTGACGGCCCTCGCAGCGGCTCTGGCTGCTGGGCCGGGCTGCACCGCACGCTCCCAGGGGCCTCTGTCAGTGGGAGAGGGCAGGAGCTGCCCAGGGTGAGTGCCCAGGCTGAGAATTCATGTATGTGTCTGTGTCTGTGTGTGTGTGGCTCTCCATGTGGTTCCCTGTGTGCATCGTGGCTTTGAGGGTCATCCATATGTGAGACAGGCCTGGATCTTGGCTGTGTGTGTGTTCGCGGGTTGTCTTGCCTCTCTGTGCTTGTCCTTGGAATGTGCCCCGGGTGTGGCTGGGTGGTGGTCTGGGACCCTATATATCTTTTTCTGTGTGTGAGTGTGCATCTTGGGTGTGTGACTGTGGGTCTGTGTGGTTGCAGGTGTCCACACCACGTGTGCATGTCAATGGTGTGTATTTGGGAGTGCACATACATACGTGTGTTTGAACATGTGAGCGTGTGTTTAACCATGAACATGCGTGGGGGAGGGTGTCTGGGAGCGTGAGTGTCTGCGTGGTGTGAGAGCTTGCTGGGGGTGGGCAGTGCTGGGTGAGCGTGCACACGCGTGAGAAGGTCTGTAAGCACATGTGAGTGCTGTGTGTGAGTGCACGTGGTGCCCTGGCTTTGGGAGCCCCAGCAGAGCCCCTGGGGCAGCTGGCTGTCTCCAGCCTCGTTGGCACTAGATCAACACACAGGGAAGAAGGCTGCACTCCTCCTGTAGCCCTAGCTCTGGCCTGGTGGCTCCCTCCGAGGGTGATGGGCAAATTTAACCCCTACCACTCCAACCAGCAAGGCCTGGTGGGGCTTTGCCTTCCGTGGCCTGGCTGATAAGACAGTGGGTGTCCTACTGGGGGTATGCTTTCCAAATAGGAAATGACTTTGACACAGAATGTGCTTTCCCAAGATATGCCCATTGCTCGCCAGTGGGACTCCTGGGTGACAGATGTGATCCTTCAAGGGAGCTTTCCCCTAGCTGGGGGTGGGATGCTGGCTGCAGCCCTGCAGATTGTTGGGGATTTCCCCCCATCACAACCACACTGCGGTGGCCCTGAGCCTGGCCACCTGCAGGGTGTGATCTGCCAAAGTTCCTTTTCCAAGGCAGAAAACCGTCCCCTTCAGGGAGTGCTCTTCTCCACAGAGCCAGGGGAATCTTTTGAATCTCTATCTCTGTCTAGTTCATCATACCTTTGGGATTTGTTTTATCGAAGTATCACCTTCTGCAGAATTGGGTGGCTGGGGTGCAGGAGTCAGATATCACACAGTAGAAACCAGGTGCTGTACAAAATGCGATATGATCAATCCAGTGCCAACTGCAGGTCCAGAGCCTGCCATTGAGTGCTGTGTGGCCTTGAGGATATTGCTCAATGTCTCTGAGCCTCAGGTTTCTCACCTGTAAAACGGAATCATGACAGTGCCAGGGTCAGGGCTGTTTCTCACTTATAACCTCAGGGTCTGTCTTGAATATTGCAGATTTGCATGGGCCAGGTGGCCTAGGTTGTGTCTTATCTGCATGTAATCTCAACAGGTTGTTTTATCTGTGCCTCAGTTGCCTTACCTGTAAAACGAGGCTAATGGTAGTACCTACTGCTTGGTGGTACTGTGAGGGCTGAATTCCACACCTAGTGTAAGAGGTTCGGAGAGTGCCACGGAGCCTTAGCTGCTATTGTCATCTCTGGGCGCAGAACCCAGATTAGAACATCCTACCAGCGCACGGTATCCTCCCTAGAGACACAACGTGGAGCTCATTCCTGCAGCCGTAAGCCAGGCACCTGGCTGGGTGGACCGGGTGGTGTGGCACGGGTGCTGGGTGGGTGCCCTATGTGGCTGGGCCACCCTAGCGCCATGCTCGTCTCTCCTGCAGTGATCTGGCAAGTGGGCGCAGCATTGGGTTTAGTCGCTCTGGGCGGCAGCCAGGAGTCAGGGGAGCCATCTGGCATCTCCCCTCCAAGATGCATCGGGCCAGCACACCCGGCTGGTGTGTGCACTCGTCTGAGGCCGACTGACTTCTGAGACCGACTGATGTCTGAGCGTCCTCAGCAGACAGCAGGGCGAGGGCGGTGAGGTGTTTCCCCAGAGCCTGGCGCTACCCTGCGCCCCGCACTGCCTTCCTTGGACCCTGCCAGGGCACATTAGTGATGAGTAAGACTCAGGCTGCGGGTGAGACACCCAGCATCCGTCCAGCTGTGAGCTGAGCACAATGCGTGGCCTCCTGTAGTCCCTGTGGAACTCCTCACAGTAGATCTAGCCTACTCCCATTTTACAGAGAGAAGGTTCTCCATGGAGACATTTTGGTATCTTCCAAATCTGTGTAGAAATCCTGGTTCCTTCAGTTGCTGGGTGACTTTGAGCTTCTCTTTACCCCACTCCCATATAAAATTGTAGCAAAGATTCAACAAGATTGTATAGCTAAAATATTTAGCCTGGAAGCTGGCAGAGCTAGTGATTTTTTTAAAGAAGTGATCATTATTATTATTAGTTTATATTTTTGCAAGGGAACATTTCTTGCCAGTTTAATAATATTTGAAATTGATGCCGTGGTGTCTATGGGAAGGGACGTGTTTCCATTATCAGCAGCAGACGAGTTGCTAAGTTTCCTCATAGAGGGGGCACTCCTATCACCCTATGGGCTTGTCAGGGCGGAGCCTCTTCCATCTCACCAAGGAGCTCATCCTGGAATCAGACTCAATCTGGTGCTTTGGGCCAAAGGTCAGGTGTCCAGTAGTCCCAGCAAGTGCGTGGACGGGTGGGTGGAAAAGTGCCCCTAGGCCCACTGGGCCCAAGGGAGTGCTGGGATCAGGCGAACCTGGCAGCTTTCCATGCAAGGATCTCTCTTCTCCCTCCCCCTGCAGAACCGTGGGTGCAGGAACCTGTCCTGGAGGCAGTCGGTGGGCTGCGATGGCGAGGGTTGGAGATAGAGAAGTTAGCAGGAAACAGACATGGGTACACATACGACTGGCAGACCAGCAAGGGGTCAAGGCGGTGGAGGTGACCACAGCAGTCATGCTCTGCTGTGGAGGGATCTTAGTACCTGGATGCAAGGAGATGCCCCGTGGGATCAAGTGAAGCAATAGAGCTGGTTGATGAATGAATCTTGAGTGGACGTCTCCAGGAGTGTCTCAGTGAGGGGGATTCTGGGGGTGTTCTCTACTATAAGGAGTAGGAGTCAACTTTCATGTGAGAGAAACTCACCTAGGACCCGCTTAAACCAAAAAGGGTTTTTATTGGCTCATGTGCCCTGAAAGTTCCAGGTAATGACTTCAGGCATGGCTGTATCCAGCTACTCGAAGGATGTTTGCTCATCCTGTTCATCTCCTGGCTTAGCTGCCTGTGTGGGTGGGCTTTGTTCTCAGCCAGGGTTCTCCCCTGACAGCTGTTTCACCAGCTTGCCAACTCCTCGGGCAGGAAATCAACTTTCCCAGTAGCTCTAGGAAATGTCCCAGGATTCCCAGATTGGACCCACATGGGTCTGTGCACTCGCCTGAGCTGTTCTGAGCACCTGCAGTGTCCTTCCTTCCTTCTCACTGTCCCAGACCTGCCTGCTCTCTAGTCCTGCTTGGGCTCCTCAGCTGGCCCAGCTGCTCCCTCCTACTTCTTGCCACTCTTGTCCTCTGTGCTTATGGGCGCTGTCCTTCCTGCCCCCTCCTCTATCTCCCTTGGCACAGCTGTCTTTTTTTTTTTTTTTTTTTTTTTTTGCCTTGTTCCTAATTCTGCTGTGTCCCAGCTGGGCTGTGTTGGTGTCAGGTAGGCTGGGGTGCCTGGCAGGCCAGAACGTCATTTTTGCTTTCTTCATCTCCCTTCCCATTCATAGTGTAAGAAGCGTGACAGGTGCCCCGTGAGTGCTTGTTGATGGATTGGGCCAGTGAGAAGGATTTCATTTAGAAGCCAAATCCCAGGATGGCTCATGGGAGGCTCATGGACAGGCAGAGTTAAGGGAAGCCCAGAAATCGTTTTGCTGAACCCTGTCATTTATAAATGGGTCCTAAAGACTTGGACAGGCCGTCTCATACAGCTTCCCTGAGTTCAAATCCCAGCTTTTTGCTTTTCTGGCTGTGTGACATGGAGCAAGCTGCTTCACCTTTCTGATCCCTGGTTCCTCATCTGAAAAATGAGATATTTCATATAATATATTTAAGAAAAGAACCTGGAACAGTGCAAGTACTCACGGGATCCTGGCTGTTTGCAGAATCAGGTATGAAGGGGTGTTATACTCCATTCCTATCGAACAGGAGCAAAGAGCAGCCCAGTAAGCCCTGGAGACCCCCCCTGAGGTCAGGGACACTGGAGATCAGAGGATCCCCACCCACTCACCGTGACTCCCAGGGCAGCCCTTGCTCTTGTCCTTGGCTGACCCGCTGAGGACCACACTTGGACTTGTGGCCACTAAAGCCCTCAGAGACTATTGGATTCTTCTTTTGAAGAAAGGACTGGGTGGGGAGGGGACAGTGGCCCATGCGGAGGATGACTAGGATGCAGTCTTGGTTGCTGGGCCTGAAGCCATGACACTGTCTAGGTTTTTGCTACTGCATCCTGAGACATGATTCCCCTAAGCAGTGGTCCTGAGCTGTGGCTAATCCAGCCAGTGAGCAGGCCTCACTGCTGCCCCCAGAGTAGACCTGGGGCCCCACTGGGGTACAGGTCGTGTGCAAGACCCATCTCCTGGCTTTCTCCCCAAGCAATTTTATTTATCCCCACCTCCTCAGAAATATTTGGGGTGATTAAAAGGAAATGTTCTTTTAACTGTATTGAGATGGGGTCTTGGGGTTTAGAAGGACCACCTGTGGCCTTGGGGGCCCAATGCCGTTGATTTGATAATCAAGTTGATAGGCAACGATTATCGATTTCTTCCCTCCTGGGGAGAAGCTGAGGACGAGGTGACTGGTGAAGGTGAGGTGTTTTGAAGCTCAGGAGGGGCTGCTGTGGAAGCCACAGCTCCTGGCATGTGTGCTGGGGTGCATCTGACTCTCCCTCAGGCAGGAGCTCAGCCCAGGAGGCGGGAAGTGTGGATTCCTGCCTCCTTCGCTGCTTGTCCTGGCACGAGGCAGAAGCCTTCCCCTATCCTCTACGATAGTGGCCTTGTGCCAGTGGATTCACCTCTTGGGACTCGGCTTCCTTGTCTGCACAGTGGGTAAGCAGTACTCATGCTGCGTGGGCTTTTCAGGGGACCCAGAGCGTGGCTGAATGGGGTGACGGGTGCTCTGGTGCAGTGCTGATTTGAATACTGATGATGGGTCTTCATTACTGGGGACACAGGAGCGCAGTGCCAGTGGAGCCGAGGAAGGGTGAAGGATTTTGACTCGGGCAATCCTGGACCCCTTCCTGAAGGAAGGCCATGACATCAATCAGTTCAGCACCCTGTGCCAGAAAAGGGGTGGGCAGAAAACACATTCCTGTCCCAGGGCTTCATAGGCAGAAAGACAAAGAGGACCGAAAGTCACTGGTGAGGTGGGGATCAACTGTTGTCCAGTGTGGCCTGGAGAGGGCAGAGGGACAGGGAGGGGTGAGGGTGTGGCAGAATGGAGTGTGGGGCATGCTGGTCAGCAGCTCGGGTGTCGTGATCCATGGGCAGCTGCAGTGGTGGTCTGCAAGGCCACCGCCCTTGGTCGATGCCAGCAGGCATCAGGTTAAGTGGTGACTCACATTTCATTGAATCTGCACCTCTGCCCTGTTGACAGGTGCTCACAAATGTATAGTGGTTCTGTCCCCCCTGAATCATGCTCAAGATCTGGCAAAACCCCTGGTGACTTTCCTGCTTGGGGCCTGGCCCGCAGGCCCCTCATGCAGCCCACCTACCTGGCATGGGTCCAGCAGAGCCCAGGCCAGTTTCTCCTTTTCAGAAACCTTCTCAGCACCCACTGGGACACGACTGTCCTTCCTCAGGATTTTCTACCTAATCTAATCCGGCAAAGTTGTCATGTAGGCGTCACTTACAATTCTTTTCTCTGTGTTCCCAGCTAAATCTTTTTGTTGCCTCCGGGAGTTGTTGCAGCTAAGGGGCAGGGTCGGATGCCACCACTGCACCACAGTTACTCCGACCTTCTGTCCTTGGCTCAGGGGCTTGGGGGTGCTGGGGTGTCTGCCCTGTAGCTGAATGCCCATTCCTCAGGTGGGGGTCTGAAGGTGTAGGGAGGGGACAGGTGTGGGATGGACCTGGTCAGCTCCAGTGTGAGAAGGTACAGTTCATATGATGAAAAGCAAATACATAAAGAGAGCAGTTAGGGGAGGCTTCACGTGTACTTCATTTAAAAGTCTAACTTTTTTTTTTAACCTTTCATTTTGAGACCCTTACAAAAAGATTTACAGAAAGTCACAAAAACACGATGGAGAACTCCCTGGGTTCCCTGAATGTTAATATCCAGCCTGACCATGGAGCAATGACAAAATCCGGGAAACCGGCCAGGGCGCAACACCATCATTCACTCAACTCTGCTCTAACTCAGATTTTGCCCCTTGTCCCAGGAGTGACCTTCTTGGACGCAGTGTGCGTTTCTGGATCTTGCCGCTGCATCGCGTGGTCAGGGCCCTGAGTCTCCATCAGTGTGAGTGCAGCTCTTCAGTCCTGGTCTTTCACCACTTGACCCTGTGCGTGCAAACTGGCTGTTTTGTGGAAGGTCTTTCTGTGGGGGATGTAGGAAGCTCGCTCGCGATGGAGTGCCAACTGTGCGATCTGGGCAGAAGCACTGCAGGGGTGAGGCTGTGCACTGAGGTTGCCCATCCTGTGGCTGTTGATGAAAACTGGCCGCTTGCTCAAGGTGATGTCCGCTGGCTTCCCCACTGAGA
Source organism: Spermophilus citellus (assembly GCF_964194105.1). Classification (NCBI taxonomy): domain Eukaryota; kingdom Metazoa; phylum Chordata; class Mammalia; order Rodentia; family Sciuridae; genus Spermophilus; species Spermophilus citellus. Next base: position 87,650,872 of record NC_138184.1, on the reverse strand, counting down.
AGTTCCTGTTTTCCCTGTTTTAATTAATGAGTGTCTGGTAGGGAAACATTTGGAGACAATGTAATACCATTTCTCATCATTTCTTGCCCACTAATTTTAGCATCCTTGGAAGTGTCTTGTGTGCCACGGGTCTTATGTGCGGTTGGCCAAATGGCGATTTTCTGTTTCCAAGTACTTCTACATTTATTAGTTAAAGAGCCTTCCTGTCTGTCCCATTAATTATGCAGTCGTTATATCAGTATGGATGCACAGGTCCATTATCTGTTGTGTCCCCTTCTCTGCCCCGTCCCTATCTCTGCTCCATCTCGCTCCCTCTCCCCTCCCACCTCCACCTCTTTCTCTTCCTCTTTTTCTTGCATTTTTTTCTAGCCCAAGCAGCCAGACCCCTCGTCCCATAGCGTTTCCCTCCACTGTTGTTGACTGAGCACGTCACATCCCCATGGTATCATTCAGTGCTCCCTTCCATCCCCTGGGTCTCCTTGGAACTGGTGGTAGCCCCGGAAGCTTGATGAGATGCCAGTTTGATACTTCTGGCCAGACCACATGGCCGGTGGCCGAGAGCCCTTCCATCAGGAGCTGCACAAGGTCCGCTGTCTCCTCTTCTGTGATGCTGAGATTGATCAGTGGCTTCAGAGCTGCCAGCCTCATCCCTCCACTGTCAAGTTCCCCATCGGCTTTCCATCCACTGGGTTTCGTGCCCACTGATAGTCATGGTCTGGGTCCGTTTGTTCAGGACTGCTAGACACGGAGAAGTTGATTCTCTCTCCCTCCCCTCACTCTTAGCTGGGAGACCTCTCTACTGAGAAGCCACCCCATAGCAGTTATTTGCTTACCTTGAAGGAAAGTGTGTGCAGGAAAGGGTAGGTACTTGCTTCCTTCTTTCCCTTTAGATGGAATTTTCCAAAAGAGTAAGTTGTTTCTCCAGCATCCTCAAAGGTGGCCAAGGAAGGTTTCAAAAACACATCTTTAGCATCCAGGGGCTTCCCAGTTCAGCTCCTGAGCACCCTTGTTTCCCCCAGGGTCCTGGAGTGCTTCCTGGGAGGACAAGTTGCCTTGGGCTCACTGTGGACGTTTTCCACCCTAGCCTTGGAGACCACGCTCTGTGTGCTCAGTGGGCGCATGTACAAAATATCTGACCCATGCAGCTGGGCCGTTTTCAGTAGTCCTCAGTGGATTGGATGGTGGGGAAGAGGGCAAAGCAGTGGCTTTAACTTGGGTCTACTCTCTAGCAGGTCCCGGGTCAGTGACCCCACTAGGACCCTTCACTCACGCATTCTCTCTGATTCTTCCTTAGGTAATGTGTGTGTGTGTGTGGGGGGGTGTCCCCTCTCCAGCTCCTGGCTTGGGGTTGGCATTTTCTTGGGGGAAGTTTTTGAGGTCAAAGACACCTGCTGTGCTTCGTGTTGTGCCAGGATTGAGCCTGGGGGCTTGTCAGGGTTGTTTACTTCTTGGTCTGTCCCTGGGTGGGAGTAATGAGAGATATCACTAAGATACCTCTTTTCCCCATCAGAGCCAGACCAGAAAAATGACATATAGTACTCCTTTGCCAGAGCAACTTAAAAATTAATACGGGCCTCTGCATGTCACCCCCGCCTCCATCCCAGCAGCTGCGTTCTACATTTGAGATTAAAACTCACATTTCATTTTTATATGCTGTGCTTAATCCAATAATGATTTCATGTTACAAACAGCAATAATATCTTTCAGCATAGTTAATCAGAATAGACTTAATGCTGTCACTATTTATTAACCTTTGTTGAAAAGCAAGAAGTTTCTCTCTAATCTGTGATTGTTGGTCTTGTCAGGCTCTATCAAGTGAAAAAACAGTTTTGGCATTCATTAAAACAGTGTGAATCCTGAAATGACAATTGGAGCCGCATGGTATTTGGTGCATGAAATCTTCGTTGCGTTCTGGGGATAACTGAGGAGGCTGGGGAGACACAAGGGGACCCACATGGTCAGAAGACTGAGTGTTTTATCCCCGGCTTCCTCTTGGATAAAGAGACTGTTCTTGGGAATTGGGAAGGGGGGCAAAGGATGGCATGCCCAGGAGCTGCCTCTCGCCAAAGAAACGCGCCATTGGTTTGGGGCAGTCCATTCAACTTGGATCCCAGGCGCCTTTTGCCCGACCCTGCCCCCAGATTAATGACCCCTTGTCGGAACCGTTTCTTCCCTTTCATCCATCCCTTTCATCCATCCCTTTCATCCATCCCAACTTCCTGTTCATCTAGAAAGCAAGGTGGGTCTCCCCACTGCGGCACTTACTTGGAATTGGAGGGCGTCAGAGCAAAATGAGGCCCATCAGAGGCCAGCCTTCCACCCGGTGGGATCCTTTTGGTAAGTGATCTCAGTCAGGAGATTACTTACTGTAATCTCAAACCTGAGCATGCAAGAACCTCCTGGACCCCTAGGAATTGAGGCCTGGGGTCTTGAGACTCTGCTCTTGTGGTCAGTTCTAGGTGGTGCTGATCTCTTGGTCCAGGTATCACCAAGGGCTTTGTGGTTTGAGGTGTTCTGAACCATTCTGATGTCCTTGCTGGACCAGTGGCTGGTGGCTGGTTGGAGGGTGCTTAATCTCAGGGCTGTGGTGGTTCTTGGGCTGCAGGGCTGCGCTCACAGCATGGGGCAGGCAAGTGGAGGCTCCTTCCTCTGCTCCCGGTGGAACCAGCAAGGAGGTCCCTTGGTCACCTCCTTTAGTCAGCCCTTCTTCACCTGCACTTCTCAACTTTGATGTGTGCATGGACCACTGAGGATCTCATTAAAATGCAGATTCTGATTCAGGAGGACCTGGGTGGGGCCTGAGAGTCTGCATTTCTAACACACTCCCAGGAGACGCTCATGCAGCCTAAAGAGAACCATGCTTAAGGTAGCAAGGCGCTCTGAATCCTAGGAATACCCACAACACACCTGGCCTGCTCCTGGGCCTTCCTGGACTTGAATTCAAGTTGGAGCCTTGCTTTCCGCACTTACTCCCCTAACAAAAATTTGAAGAAATTAGAAAAATGAAGGTTTAAACCCACAGAAGGCTTCCCCTTCCATTTTTGCTCTTGAGAAGCCCCAGATGTGTTTCTCAGGAAGCCCCCCATTGGGTCTTTACCTTCCAAAGGTAATTGAGAGAAATCTAATCCAGCCAAATCATAATGCCCGGCCTGGGAGGGTGTCCCCCTAAGCAAATCAGGTGGGGGCAAGGAAGGCGGCCGCAACCTCTTCTCCCAAGAAGGGTTGAGGAGTGCAGTGAGTTTTGCCCCTGTAAATGGAGAGGTGAGCAGGTGCTGTTAATTATTTAGGAAGAATTAAGCTGTCTGTGTAGGTGGGTTTTATGCTCTGTTTGGTAATAAAGGTTGCTGCAGAAAGGAATTTTAAAATTCACTATTCTCATTTGCTTCATATTGCAAAGAGGCCGAGGCTGGCTTTGACTGGTGGGAGCATCTGGAATTAATGAACCAGCTTCTTACAGTGCAGAAATCAATGTTTGCTGCATTAATTGCACGGCGCTGAAGCCCTGCTTTTTATTTCTGACGGGCAGAGCCACGGCCTGAGAAACCTCGCTGAAGCAGTTCTGGGGCTTCACTGCTGCTGTAATCCACCTGGCCGCGGGGAGGGATTGCTTCTTTCTTATGGAGGTGACCTAGGGGAAACTTTGGATAAACTGTGCCTTGGGGGACCTAAAAGGGCAGGTACTAGGAAGGCCAGAGCAGGACTTGGAGGTCTGTCCCCTCTTTAAGGGACCCCTCTTTCTTTCACTTCCGTCTCTTGAGAGCTTTCAGTTCACTGCTTCTTCAGGTTAGAATAAGCCTCATGGAGGAGGTGTGTGTTTTTCGGTTGGGTGCGGGTCCCTTGCTTCTCATTTCTTCACCACAATGATGTCTTTGGAATGCAAACACCTTGATCAAAGATGCAGCTTGGCCACCGTGTCCTTGGGGTGGTAGACAGTGTTAGTCTGCTCAACCTGGCTGCGTTCAGCATCTGCACAGCCTCAGTGCTTGTCGCTTGGATGACCACCTGAGGAGGTGACATTTGAGACACATTTGAAGGAACAAATAGGAGCTTGCCAAGGAGGGAGGGAATTAAGGGCATCTGATCAGGGACAGCATGGACAAAGGTCCTGAGGCATAAAGGTGTTGGGCTGTGGAGCCCTGTGGTTCCTGCCAGCTGGAGTGGTGGAGGGGGGCCAGGAGTGTGGCGGGGGAGAGAGTTCTAGGCAGGAAGGGCTTTGAGGCCTGAGCATGTGCTTAGGAGCTTGCGTCTCTCCAACAGGTGGTGGCAGTGGCTGAGTGGGGGTGAGATGCCTGGTGGAGATGGATTTTTAACTTACATACTGTAGCATTTCTGCTTGTCTTGGTGTACTATGAGCTTGATGTACAATCAGAACACAGAACAATTCCAGCACTCCCCCAACTTCCTCTATGCCACTTCTGTGTGTTTGACCCTTCTCCCTACCCCTCCTGTCTGCCACCACTGGTATGTCCTGTGTCCCTACAGCTTTGACTTTTCCCAACATTCTATAAATGGAATAATCTTTTGAATCTTGCTTCTTTCCCTGAGCACAAAGCTTCATGCGTGTTCTGTCATGTATACATAGTGCATTCCTCTTTATTTCTGACTGGTATGCTGTTGTGTGAGTGTATCACCGTCTGTTTATTCATCTTTTCAAAGGTATTTGAGTTGTTTGCAGTCTGATAGATAGGAATAAAGCTGTTATAAACATTTGCATGCAGGGTTGTGTATGACCATATTTTTTAATCTCTTTAGAGTAAATACCTAGGAGTGGGATTGCTGGGTGATTTGATGAGCATCTTTCACTTTTTCAGAAACTTTCCGACTTCTGTTCCACACAGGCTGTAGCATTTTACATGTAAAAATCCAAATCTTTTCTCTTCCAGGGCCTTTGCACATACCCTCCACCCTGTGAAGAAATCTTTGCTTGCCCCCAAATCATGAAGATATTCTCCTATGTTTTCTTTTAGAAGCTTTGTTATTATAGCATTTCTGTTTAGGTCTAGAATCTGTCTCAATTTTTGTGTGACATAAGGGCTTGGGGATCTTTTTTTTTTTTAAATGGATATCTAGTACCATTTATTAAAGATTGTTTTTTTTCCTATTGTTTAGTTTCTTTATTCAGAAGTCAAATGAGAATTTGTGTGGATCTGTTTTGGGGCTCTTAATCTTCTTCATTGATCAATTATGTCTTTCTCTATAGCATAACTTCCCTTTATAGATTATTATATCATCATAGTAGGTTTTGAAATCAGAGTAAAATCTCCAACTTTTTGTTTTCTTCTTCAAGATTTCTTTGGATATCCTGTTTCCTTTGCATTTCCATATAAATTTTAGAATTGACTTTTCAATTTTCCAAAAAGCAGACAATAGAAACCTCCTGGGATTTCATTGCATCTATAAATCACTTTGTGGGGGGACAGGATTTCTTTTCTTTTTTTTAATATTTATTTTTTAGGTGTAGATGTACACAACACAATGCCTTTATTTTTATGTGATGCTGAGGATTGAACCCAGGTCCCGCCCATGTTAGGCGAGCGCTCTTCCGCTGAGCCACAATCCCAGCCCCAGAATTTCTTAATGATACTGAGTCTTTCAATCCATGAACATGGTATGTCTCCATTTCCTTCCCTGTGCTCTTTCCCCCCAACTTGCTGTTCTTTCAGGTTCCTGGTTTTAGTGTTATCTCCTCAAGGAGGTCTTCCTTGCCCCCTGACTAGGTGATGTAGTTCCTGTTATGCCCTCTGGTGCTGTTTCTTTCCTTCTAATAACAATGTTATTAGAAGACACCAATAACAATGTTAATAATTACTTGCGTGATTATCTGTTTTGTGTTTGTCTCTAGCACTGGATTGGATGACCATAAGTTCCATAAGGGTAGGGACCAGGTCTGCCTTGTTCACAGACTAGCACACAGTAAGCTTTCAATAAAGATTTACAAATGAATGAATTCCTTTCTGTTCTTTTGGCATATATCTGACTGTTATCATTCACAGTTTGACATTCACCCCGGTCTCTGTTTTCAGATGGAAAAACTGAGGCCACATCCTCCAACCCCCTTTCTTGGCCTTCTGCCTAACCTTTAGTTCCTGCTGACCTGCATTATACATTGAGAGCTCGTATTTATTTGACAGGTAGATGTGTGTAATAATAATAATAATAATAATAATAATAATTTTTACAGAAAATTTTTAGATAATGAGCTCAATACAGAGGTTTAATTTATTTGGAGGAAAAAAAGGTGTTGTTTTCACAGCATCAGTCAGAACATTATAAAAAACAGTGGCAGAATCTTGATTGAATCAGGTTGTGCTCATCATCAGGAAATGCTGAGACCTGCAAAACATCAACAAGTGGTGGCAAAGTGATGGAATTAAAATACTCTCTCCTGAGGAGTTGGCAGTTTGGGGCATTGTGTTATTAACTAATTGGATTGTGGATACTACTTGGATATATAGATTTAATTTCACATTTTGATCCTAGGTTAATAAATAGGTCCCAGTGTTAATGAAATCCCTAGGGTAAGCATTTGTAAAGAAGGTTTTGGGAAGAACTTTCTGGGGAGTAAGATTGTTGGGACAAGTTGTCAGTGTGTGCTGTAGAGTGTTGGGGATCTAAAGTGAGGCAAGAAAAGGTATTCAAGAACATGGAGTCCCGTGTCGGCATCCTGAAGGAGGGGTTGAGAGATGCTGTTTCCTCTGAAATGGATTTCTAAATTTATATAAATAAAACAAAGTCCCAACTGGAATTCTTTGAGGGCTTGCATTAAGAACAATGGAAAAAAATCTAACTTTATTACAAGCTAAGATCATAATTTTCTTCCACCATAGTAGCTTATGTTTCATACAGTGCTCTGTCTCTTTTTAGCTGCAGAATCACCTGGAAAAGCAAGGGAAATGTAGTCACCATCGTTATTCCTCTATCACAGTTCAGCAGACTTAGGCTCAGGAAACTAACATGACTGGCCCGAGGTTACAGAGCTAGCAAGGGTAGGATTCAAGTGGACAGTGAATACCATGCCCAGGGCCCTGCACCTTGCCAATGGGTCAGTACGCGTTGACATTTTCCTCTTAGATGTATAGATTAGATTGAGAAGACAGAGTTTTTGGACAACATTTGTGGTTTTGGAGAATGTGATGATATTGCTAGTAGTAATGAATGCCATTCATTTAGCAGTGATCAGTCAGCATAGGCTACATTATGCTGCAGTAATGAAGGCCTCCAAATTCCAGTGGCTTAACACAACAAAGGCATATTTCTTGTATATCCACTGGCTGGCTACACGTCCATCATTCATGGGCAGTGGACTCCACTCCTCACTGGCTAATGGAGTAGCCATCAGCTCTGATGTGCCATTCACCCTACTGGAAAGATGGAGACCTTCAGAGGGTCTTGTACCAACAATGAAATGCACCATCCTGGAAGCAACACATGGCCTTACTCAACCAGGAGAAGCTAGGAAGTGCAACTCTACCTTGTGCCCTGAAGAAAGATAGCCAGGAATATTTGGCAGAAGCATCGATTGCCCTAAGAACCAATAAACAAGTAGTTCATCTGATCTTACAACAAGCCTGTAAAGTAATGAGTAGAAACACTTACTGATAATTTACCACATGCTATTTACCTAGAAGAGCACTTTTTACCTCATAATAACCCCACCAGGTACATGTTATGATTATTTTCATTTTATAGGTACAAAAACTTCAGAGATATAAAATTCCTTGACCGAGGTCACACTGTTAGGAAATATTTGAAGCTGGGCTGTCTTGTCTGCAGAACACATATTATAATAAACTCATTAATCTATGAGAAATCTGAAGCCCAGAGAAGCAAACCAATATGCCTAAGGTTTCACAGTCAGGAAACAGTAAGCCTTATCATCTTTCCCATATAAAGACTGGGAGACCTCCCTTTGAGCTTTTATTAGTGATATCCAATATTTCCTACCCAGCTTTTTCCTGGGCAGGGGACTCAGAACTTTTGGCCTCCTGAGTCCCTGAAGTGATTGTATTTGTACCAGTTTATGCAAGTAGCTTACATGAGAGCCAAATTTTAAATTCCCAGGACTTTTCAAACTAGCTGTTAAACATAGACTCTATTAAAAATTAAATCACATAAACTTAGTATAAATACATGAATCCTTCCTTATCCTCAGGGGATACATTCCAAGACCCCCAGTGAATGCCTAAACCTCAGATAGTATTAAACCCTTTATGTACCATATATTTTTTCCTACACATACATTCTTATGGTAAAAATTTAATTTATAAATTGGGCATGGCAAGAGATTACCCACAATAACTAGTAATAGAATAGTTACAACAATATGTTTTAATAAAAGTTAAATGCATGTGATCTTTCTTTCTCAAAATATCTTTACTGTACTTACCTGTCTTGTGTAATGGTTTGAGATAACACAGTGCCATTGTGATGAGCTAAAGTGAGATGAATGACAGGCATTGTGACATATTTTTGGGCTACTGTATATTACTTGAACACAACACTCATTCTCTGATGGTTGATCTAATAACTGAGATGGCTAGTAAGTTACTAATGGGTAGGTAATGTATACAGCTTGGATACACTGGAAGAGATGTGACATTCACTTCTTGAGATAGAGCAGGACTGCATGAGATTTCATTGTACTACTTATAATCACAATTTAAAATGAATTATTTATGGAATTTCTATGTAATATTTCTGGACTGCAGTTGATCACAGTTAACTGAACCATGGAGGGCTAAACCACAGATAAGAGGACACTACTATAGACATTTTTTTTACAGTATGTGCTGTCACAGCTATGCAAGTCTATTATGACTTTGCAAAAGTAGGCCTGGATAACAAGTAGAGGATTGAGCATGACTGAGTTTTAATAAAACTCAGTTTCTTTTTTTTTTTAAGAGAAATTTTTTTCAATATTTAGTTTTTAGTTTTTTTTGGTGGACACAACATCTTTATTTTATTTTTATGTGGTGCTCAGGATCAAACCCAGCGCCCCGCACATGGCAGGCGAGCGTGCTACCGCTTGAGCCACATCCCCAGCCCGAAAAACTCAGTTTCTTAACAAAACAGGGTGAGCTGGATTTGGCCCGTGGACCATAGTTGGCCAACCCTCATCTGTTTTTTCCCTTTAAACAGTGGCCTCTGCCTGCCCAGAGTTGTTCTTAAAATCTGCACCTGAATGCCTTGAATATTCCCATTGAGCTCACAGACTGGATGGGCCTGTTGAGGACCCTCTCAATCCCAAACTCTTTAAACAGTTTCAGCTGTTCTCATTTAGCTTCTCAGCAAAAAGATTGACTTGAACACTGAAAGACTGGAAGTTCTTCAAAGGAGAGGGTCCCTCCGTTTGGTTCTCCTGGAATGGTGCCTGACACAGGGCCTCACTTAACGAATATTAGTTGGATGAATAAATTAATAAAATAATATTTACTATTTTTTTAAAAAACTTTATAACAGAATTTCAAAAGTACACAAAAAGAATGGTGGCGAATCCACACCCAAGGTCCAGCTCATGGTTGCTCGTGGACTGTGTTTCTGCACATTCCAAGAGGATGGCCCCTCCCTCCATCTCTGATACATTCCCTATGCACTGATGCTATGCGCATGGTAGGGCGGGCAGTAGGTGCTCAGTCAATGTGTCAGATAAATGAAAGAATGAATGACAAAGGGAGCGTATTTAGATGTAATTGTCCTGATGGGTTCTAGAGGCCGTGGAAATACTGTAGGTTAAATCAGGTCTCCTTTCTCTTAAAAGCCACAGACAGCAAGGGTTCAGTGTCTTCAGTGGACATCAAAATCCATGGAAACATTCCTAACTGTTTTGGGTCCCAGGCCTGCTCCCAGGAGCTTGGCTGTGGAGAAGGAGGGGGCCATGGGGAATCCAGGTGGGCTCCTGCAGCTGAAGGCAGATGGAGCTGCCCCGCATGTGAAGGACATTTGGTCTCATTGTCTTTTGACATCTTCTCTCCAGAGTCCTGGTGAGGAAGGAGGAGGACAACTGCACACCGAGGATTTGGTCCAATTTAAACCCTCTAAAGTCACCAGGCTCTGGAGGTGAGCTTAGAGGAAATGTTGGGCCTGCTCTGATTTGCAATTTGAGATAAATGCAGGAAACATGTGTTCCCTTCCTACCAGAGGATTATGTTGCCCCGCAAGTTGGGTCATGGTCACTTTTGATTTTAGAATTCTTACGTGTGCCTCCAGTAATGAACAAAAACCAAACCACACTGAGAGTAGCCTAGGAGGTCCCACGGTCTCAGAAGCCCAGGGTATTCTGGTTTCCACTGAATTCCTGCTAATGGGTCCCTGCCTGTGGCTTGCCAGATGCCTAAATGTCCTGCCCTTAGACTGCACCAACCTTAGTGGTTTATTTCAGATATAAACTAATCTTGTTAAGTTATTACTAAAAAACAAACCCCTCAACTTTGTATCTTACATGTTGGGATATAATCAGTTTACCATGTTGATTTAAAGTATAGTATCAGACCCTGCTTGGATAATCTTCATACATCCCCTTCCAGGTTACAATGAACCCAGTAAAATTTTAGGTTCACTAAACATTACGGAGCTTTAAACTGGGAGTCAGACAATGAAGTAAACCTATTTCCTACAAACACCTTGCTTTTTTTTTTTTTCTTCAATCTGGTAAGAGAAGCATGACTTTAATTTTTCCAATTGAAAAATGACCATTCATTGTAAGCCACGGATGTCTTCACAGGAGGTATTCTTTTTTTTTTTTAATTTTGTTTTAGTTGTAGATGGACACAGTACCTTTATTTATTTATATGTGTTGCTGAGGATGGAACCCAGTGCCTCACACATGCAAGGCAAACACTCTACCACTGAACTACAACCCCAACCCCACAGGAGGTGTTCTTAAGGGTATGAACCTGATAGTTTTTGAATGGAGTGGCATTTGGGGTAAAGACTTGCCTTCCCAGGCTCTTAAATTTCCTGAGCCTGACTCTGGCCAAGAACCCCTTCCAGTGATACCTAAAATATAGGTGCTGTAGGCATTGGGGGCGTTGTAGGTGCTAGAGGTGCTATAGGCGTTCCTGTGCCTAAAAAGTGCAGCCCTCTCTGGAGAGCAAGTCCTGCGTCCACAGCTTGCACCAAGACTCTGTCCTTGTCCAGCTACACTCCCTGCTGGAGTTCCTGGCTCCACTGGCTGAGTGTTCTGTGGTCTAAATACAGCCATTTAAAAAGAAGATTACAGGCCCGTCCACTTGGGACTGCTAAAAAAGCCTTTCACGATAACTCTTGAAAGCCTGATGGCTTTAATCCTTAACTTTAATTTAAAATAAAGAAATCTTCTCAACTCATATTCCATTTTCGCCGCTCCCCCCCCCACTGCCCACCACTGCCCATCTTTTAATTGGCCCCCACCCCACCTTTCATTATGGAGGAATAAGAGTCTTTACAAGTAGCATCTGCAACAAGGAGGGGCTAAGCTGTTTTAATTTCTTGCAAGGATGTTTTTATAGGAGAAAATCAAGTCAACACTCAAGAGTATACACAGCCCTTTGCAGAGATGGGGAGAATTAATCAGGCCAGAAAGTTCGGGATATAAAAAGGGAGGGGGGTGGGAAGGATGTTTCATCAAACCCAACTGCTCTGGGAGACGCAGAGATAAAAGGATTTCCCTCTCCGAGTGCCTTAAATATTGGCAGGCAGTGGGGTCAAGACGTTTTCTTTTGTTGTTATGGAAAGCCATACAGATAATTAATGCTGTTGAAAGAAGATTGTTCTGTTGGCGTCTGCTAGGCTGGCCCCCCAGTCTGGGATCTTCTGGGAAGAAACAAGTCAGGGAAAAAAGTTATGCACCCGGGGAGATCCTGCCAATTTACACGAGCAATAAATAACGTCCGGAGAGCAAACAGCCGCTGGCCAGTGCTTCGTGGCTGCAGATACTTGCTATGGGGACACAAGTTGGTGCATGCAGTGGACTTTAAATGGAATGGGGGACCCACCCCCAGCCCTACCCCACCCCGGGCTGTTGCTTTTAAACAGTAATTATTAAAGAAAGGAAGTTGTAACAGAAGTCCAGGAAGGTTACTCATTGGCTTTGATATTTGCAGTTTTTATTTCTTCCTAGATGGACAGCTTTTGCTCTCATTTAATGGGCAGGAAATGTTTGATCCTATACTTAGATGTCAGATGCAGCCATGGGATCTGGGAGACCCGGACAGGCCAGTGGGGCCCCTTGCATGCCTCTGATTGACCCAGTCCTGAAGGAATGAGCGTGCTCTGAAAAACACAAGTCAACCCCAAGAGGTGACACGACTGGCTTCCAGGTGCCAGCCCTTGGTGCTTTCTGTATGTGGGCTTACTTGGCCCTCACAGCCCCCAGAGAAGTCCCATTAGTCCCATTGTACAGATCAGGAAATGGGCTCAGTGGGGGAGTTCTCTCTGCTAGCAAATGGCAGAGCTGGGATTTGAACCCATGAGTGTGGCCCCAACTTCGACATTTTTCTTAACAATTGAGGTGAAATTCACAAAACATAAAATCGACTATTTCAAAGTGGTATTTAGGGCGTTTACAGTGAACTGCTACCGTTAACTCTACCTAGTTCCCAAACATGTTTATTTCCTGCCCATTAAATTTCCCAAAAAGGAAACCTCATGCCCATTAGTGGCAACTCCCTATATGCCACCCCCCGTCCCCTGGGAACCACCAACCTAATTTCTGTCTTTACGGATTTACCTGTTTTAAACATTTCCCATAAACAGAATCGTGCACCATCTGACCTTTCATGTCTGGCTGCTTTCCTTGACATCACGTTTTCAAGGCTCATGAATGTTGTAGCCTGTGTCGGTACCTCGCTCCTTCTCATGGCTGATTAATATTCCATTGCATGGATGTATCACATTGATTTATCCATTCATTTGCTGCTGGCATTTGCATTGTTTCTTTCCTTAGGCTGTTCAGAATGGTGCTGCTGTGGACATGCAGGTACAAGGATCTGTTGGAACACCTGTTTTTAGTTCTGGGGGTGTATATCTAAATGTGGCATTGCTGGGTTGTGTCTTAATTCTCTGCTTAACTTTTGAAGGAAGCACCAGACTGCTGAGGGCTGACAGTCTTAACCACTGTACCATGAACCATCTAGGACCCCTCAAGTTGTCCTGGATTGTTTTGGAAGGAAGCTTGTGTGGCCATGTCTTGGGGGCACTTCTAGCTTTTATTTTTTCTTGGGTGCAGAAAATTCATTCATTCATTCATTCATTAAATATATTTTGAGCACTAGCTTTGTGGCAGATGTTATACCAGATGCTGGGAGTATGTTGGGGAACACATTCATGGTTCCTACATTTAGGCCTTACAGGCTAGAAGGGGAAGGGACATGTGAAACGGAAACTGCAAACTGAAATTCCCATAAGTGCCCAGAGAGTAAGATTAATGAAGGAGACAGAGCAGAAGCAAGGCTTTAGGGAATGGTGGAGACTGTGGCTAATTAAATGCCCAGGCTAGTGGCTCTGACTGGTCAGGCAGGAATGCAAGCACTGTGGTCAGATCTTCCTGTTTTTTAAAAGAAACTGGAAAATTTAGATCTTTGTGTAAAATCTCTGATACTTAAGATAGAGCAGAAACTAAACAGAACAAATGAACCCAGGCCAAATGAGCTATGAGATTATGAATTGTCTTAGGGTGCTCCAGAGAAACAGAACCAGCAAGGTATGTATGCAGTCACACGCCACATATGATGCTCAGCCAGCAACAGCCCAGAAGACAACGTGGCTGTCTGTGATGTTTAGATGTGGTGGCGCACGCCTATAATCCCAGTGGCTTAGGAGACTGAGACAAGAGGATTGTGAGTTCAAAGCCAGCCTCAGCAAAAAAAGCGAGGCCCTGAGCAACTCAGTGAGACCCTATTTCTAAATAAAATATGAAATAGGGCTGGGGATGTGGCTCAGTGGTTCAGTGCCCCTGAGTTCAATCCCTGGCACACACACACAAAAAAATGTTTAGATGCAAAATACTTGCTGTTGCTTTATGATTACCTACAGCACCGGGACAGCAGTAGACTGTGATGTCTGTAGGCTAGGAGCTGCACTCTGATATTGGCACATATGAACTCACCTATCGACTCATTTCTCAGAACACATCCCCATTGTCAGGTGGTGTGAGAGTATATATGTAAAGGGGAAGAGAGAATTCTGGAAAGGAACTGGTTTGTGTGGTTATGGAAGCTGAGAAGCCCCAAGATATGAGTGGGGAGACTGCAGACCTAGGAGAGATAAGTGTGTGGTTCTGGTCTAAAAGCTGGCAGGCTTGAGACCCAGAAGAGCCAGGATTTCAGTTCAAGTCCAAAGATAAGGAAAGCCACTGTCACAGCTCAAGCATGCTGGTAGGAGAAGCCGCTCTTGCTGGGAGAGGGTCGTCTTTTTTGGTTGTGTTAGGGCCTTCACCAAGAGGCTGCCCATATTAGGGAGGACCAGGCGCTTACTGAGTCTGCCCATCCAGAGGCAATCTCACAGACACAGAATGGTGTTTGACCAACTTTCTGGGGCCCCTCATAAAATTCAACCTTTGGCACCTTAGCACTTGTAGGCCTCTAAATAAACCATGTTTAATCTCCAAATGAGGACAGTCATGGGGTCCTAACCCTGCATATCAGGATACAACTGTCCCAAGTACAGCCACACACACACACACACACACACACACACACACACACACACCAAACCCTCGCCCAAAAGAGGAGGCAAAGTCCTTGAGTGGTGGTGATCCTCCCCTCCACAACTTTAATAGTATGATGCAAAATTAGCAATACTTAAATCATATAAAATCAATATTCTTAGGATACGTAATGAGAGAATGAGAGGAAAGAAAACAGAGATATTTGCTTTTTAATGTTTATGCATTCACAAATATATTTGTAACACAAGGAAGAAGTACCCCTACCAATTAGAGCTCTCATTTCTGTAACTGGCTGTGTGATCACAGCTGGTATTTGTCACTACGTTCTTCCATTGCCCTCTGGAATGCTCTCAGCTTTGGGCAAGTGCCTTAGCAGGTCATGTTTCTTTACCTGGTGGGTGACCCACACCCTCATTCCTGAAGAGTCTGGGCCATTTGTGGTCCTGCCTGGATTGGGCCGTTGTAGTTTCCCATTGAACTTAATCATGGGGCTGGTCATAGTATGAAGAGGTGCCTTAAGGGATCTCCTGTGTTCCAGCCTTTCCTTCCTCACTTGCATGGGGGAGCAGCAGCCCTGTCTCCCACCGGGAGCCCTGTGGCTTTGCAAGCATCTTAACTTCCACTTCAGTGTCTCAGTGCTGCTTCTTTTGGTGCACGGTCCCCCTCTGGAGCTGAGATCTCCAGGCCACCAGGGCTTCAGATGGCGGGAAGAGGAAGCAAACATTTTGCAGGTGGGTCCCTGGAGTTCGTTGTGAGTGGGGTCACTCCCCCCTTCCGGTGATTCCTGGGCCCGGGAATCCTGAATGTGGGAGAAACGCCTTATGCACTGGATGCTGAGTCAGAACACACACAGCTTCCTGGGGGACCTGCCCAGTTCTGTAAGGTAGTGCAGCTAGGTGGCCCGTAACTGCATTCCAACATCACCATTGCCACACTTCTGTGGCTGTGAAATGAGTTCCATGGTCAGAGGTTGCGCCATATAGAAGGTCATGATAAGATCTCTGTGAATCCAGGGATGGTGGCTTTGGGGGAAGCACCACCTGCCAGGAAGGCAGATCCACGTCCTGAGGAAGTGCCCATTCCAGTGAGGACAGAGCACTGCAACTTTCATGATAGAAGAGATCCAGAGTCATCAGCCTGCCCCAGGTCGCTGGCTGGTCACCCTGGGGAGTGGCACCATATTGGACACTCAGCAGTGGCAGTAGCCAGGTCACCACAGTAAGTGGAAGTCTGTGTTGCCTGGCTCAGGCATCACCTCCGTGGCCACTTTGTTTTGATGCTGGGTGGTTGCAGGGAGAGGTTGGCTTCTGTGTACTTGAACGGTTCATCCCATCCACTGGAGGGTTAAAGTCCCCCACTGCTGAGCTTATCCTGTGGTGGTCATTCACATGGGACACAAATACCTTTGCTATTTTTGCTCATTCCCTGTATCTATGCCCCAGATTTCCTTGTCATCAATTTTCCAGCCATATTCTTTAAGTTCCTGACCCACCAAACTGTTGACCACAGCCCATGAATCCATATATAACCACACAACTGGCTGTTTCTTCCTCTAAGCAAAGTAAACATCTCTGGGTCCTGCTGGAGGTTCTGTCCACTGGGAAGAGGTTCCCTTATCCCTTACCATGGCCGTCCAGAGAGGTGCTGCAGTGCCCAGAGTTCACTTTGGGTGGGGCCTGCACATCATGCAGAACCATCTGCAAACCAGCCCTGGGCTTTCTCCTCTGTCAGCTCATTGTAAGGAGCTCCCCAGGAGGCCACAGGTGCAGGCTGGGAGAAAGGAGGCAGCCAGCAGGAGTAGGGAGCACAGGCATCTAGGCCACCTTCTCATGTGTGCCTTCAGGTCTGCTGTGGCCTGGTCATGACCATATCCATTTGATGATGGATGCTGCTGGGCAGACCCAACTATGGCTGAGCAGGTCAGACAACCCCTGGCTCATGATGGGTAACTCAGGTCACATGGTAACTTGATGACCCTATGGTGTTCAGACTCTACTACTAAGGCCCAATAGCAGGCCAAGAGCTGTCTCAAAAAGAGTAGTTGTCTGCAGAGGATAGCAGGCCTCGCTCCAGAATCCTGAGGGCCTGTCAGGTGCTCCCAACAACTCCCAGTCTGCCACTGCCACCTCTGGCACCACTGGGGCTGCTGGGTCACATGGCCCGAGTGGCAGAGCAGCTTCCATGGCCACCTGGGCCTGTTGCAGAGTCTTCTCCTACTCTGGCCACTGAAAACTAGCAGCTTTGGGGTCATTGGGTACTCGAGAGAGAATAGCACACCTAAAGGTGGGATTTGTGGTTTCCAAAGTCCAGAGAAGCCTGTTAGGTGTCAAAGCTGTGTTGTGGTTGTAGGAGGCACCAGAGGTAGCATCTGATCCTTCACCTTAGAAGGAAAATCTTAACATGCTGTGTACCACAGGCCTCTGGAAATCTTGCTGAGGAAGAAGCCTCTGAATTTTAGTCAGATTCTCATCCCACTTGGACCAGCACTTTGTCCCAATAACCCCAGAGTGGCTGCTGCAGCTTGCTCACTAGGACCAGTCATTATAATGTCATCAGTGTCAGGACCTGTGTGATCTCTCATGGAAGGGAATGGTGATCGAGAGCCCTACCAACCACATTGTGGCATAGGACTAGAGAGTCCAGTGCCCCTGGGGAGGGACAGTGAAGGTGTGTTGCTGGTCTTGCCAGTGACCGCAGAGCTTACGGACAGGCATGGAGGAAAGGGCATTTTCCAGACCAGTCAGTAGCTGCATGCCAGATTCCCGGGGGGCCATGTCAGTCCGCACGAGCAGCGAGACCACATCGGGTACAGCAGGTTCAGCTGGGTCCCCTGTTAAACTTCAGACGATCCGTTGTCATTCCCTGAGGCCCGTGTGTCTTCTGCATGGGCCAAATGGGATGTGTTGTGATCACTACCCCTGCCTCCCCTGTCCTCAGTGGTGGCACTGACCTCTATGGTCCCTGCAGGAGTATGGGATTGCTTCTGGTTCAGGACTTTCCTAGGCAGAGGCAGTTCTGATCATTTCCACTGGGCCTTTCCCACCGTAATGGCTCTTGTTCCACAGGTTGGGGAGCCAAGTGGGGCTTTTGCAGCTGCTCAGTGTGTCTGTTCCACTTACACATTCAGGAACGGGGGAAGTGACAGCGGGGTGGATTCGGGTGCACTGAGTCCACTGTGTGGTACGCCTGAGTGAAACTCCATTGATTGCCTGACCTGCAATAAGTCCTTGGTCTTGACTGGGGGCTCCCAGGGACATTTGGGAATCAGTGTCACTTCAGAGAGTATGCACAGTAGGGCCCCCAAATTCTGATTGTTTCCTTTCCCCTGGTGCACAGTCACCCTAGGAAAAGGCCATTGGTCCCTCTGAGGAAGTTGGAGGCAGTGGTAACAGTGCCAGCTCCCCACAGTGTGCCCAGGCCTTTCCCGCAGGGAGCCAGCACCCTGTCTGTCGATGTCTGTAAACTGTCTGAGTCTGTGAATTGATGGTGGGGCTGGGGCTGTTTTTATGATGCAGGTTGGACTTTTCTTCACTTGATTTAGAATTTTTCTTCTTATACAGATCAAGTAAGAATGTGGTAGGCTTCCTGTCACTTCCAGGAGCACCACGGCCACTCAGCCAACCCCACCAGTCACATTCCCATTGCCCCTCCGGCTCAGCTGTGCACCGTGGTGACCACACACACCTCACCTCTGATGGTGGCATGCCAGCAGTTGGCCCTGCCACACTGGTGCCCAGTTACTTCCTTTGTATTTGGGTTTCCCAGTCAATGCCCTCTGTCCCCACAGGAAGGCCTAGCTTGTAGAGAATCAGCTTCCCAGAGTTTTCGGGCAGGTCAAGGCTCCTTCTCAAATTGACTTCTCACAATATTGCTGAGTGGCTTTTTCTGGACCCTCCCAGGGTGGGTGAGAGGTCAGAAGTGACAGTCCATTCTAATATTCCCATCTGCCAAAGACTTTGAATTCCTTCCTCTGGAGTGGACCAAGGTGGGTCTGGCATTTCCACTGTGGGTCACCTTTTGGCCCCTGGTTCAGCCAACCAACCAAGCAAACTCTCGAAGCTGTGCTAACTCCCCAGGTACAACATCACATGCAGAATCTCTGCTTAGGCCGTCCATATCGACAAGTCCAGCCCTTGCCAGCCTCATGCCCTCCACCATTATCCCACCCCGTTACTATCCATCCCTGTGCATGTGCCCTGGATCTCTGTTTAAATTAGAAAACACAAGTAGTCCTTTGGAAGACTAGCACACCTCCTCATGGTCACACTTTGTGCCTCATCTTTAGGGGCCTGCTGGGACTTGAGTCTAGTCACAGGTCTAGAAGCAATGAGTAGGGGTGGAGGTGGGTCCTGAGGAGCCTGAGCATTGTCCTGCAGAGCAGCTTTCTCGGGGGATGCCAGCTGGTTTCCTCAGGCAACACACTCGAGCCCCGCAGTAGAAGGTGCAGAGGCCATCCCACAGGGGCTGGGGAGACGTCTTTACTAGCAAAGAGGACTCATCAGAGTCTATGGGCCCAGTATGCCCAGCTTCATGAGGGTCTTCTTCCCACACGTCCCCATCCCAGTTTTCAGAGTCCTGTTCCTTCCCAACCAGTTCCCTCACTTGAATAGCAAACGCCCTTCAAGGCTGATGGTTCGGCCTTTTGTTCTGATTCAGCCAGTGGCAGGATGAGATTCTGGGTTTGATTGTCAGCACCCTCAGCCCTGGGACCACAGGAGAGAAAGGTCTCCAGGGCTCACGTGGAAGCTGCCACATCATTTCTGTGGCATTTGAGTGGGGAGTTCACACTGCTGAGCTCATTCTCTACCCCCGCCCCAAATTTTGTTCAGAAACACTAGGAGCAAATAGCCAATTTCATATTTGTTAGTTTGCCCAAAGTGTTCAAAAATATCACATACACAATCACCCAGGTCCTCGTTCCTCATGAGTGGTTGACTGGCGTCCAGTGGAGGTGTCTTGTACCTGTCGGTTGCACGGTGTCCTTACTCTCTTCATTACTGGAAATAGTCACTAGCATCTTAGATTAGAGAGCCAACCTCAGAAATCCTAAAAGCAATTCAGAAAACACATCCTTAAAATTCTGTTCCTCCAGAGCTACTTCTGTTACCAAAATCTGTATTAAAGCTCTTGAGCGAGACATAATTAAAAGGGCATATAGGTACTGTGTTTATCTGTCTCTCAGTGCACACACCACCACGGTGTAGTTGAACCAGCTGTGTACCCAGAGCAATGCAGGCCGAGACAGAGTGAAAGAGATACTCAGGCACAGCCAAATTATGCCTGGGAAATCAGGGAATGCCCCCGGAGGAGGTGACACTTGAGCTCTGTTACGAAGGATAAAGAAGAGTGTGCCAGGAAAATGGGGTGAGAAAGAAGTCCATGCAGAAGGACGATATGGTCCTTCTATGTGTGGGCGTTCCCATATGTTTAGTGTCACCTGAACACAGGATGCATGTGGGGATGTGACAAGGTTGTACCTAGAGAGCCAGGGCAGGGCAGGTTCCCTGAATGCCAGGGGAGCTGTTCAGGGCTCTGAGCAGAGGAGTAGCTGTGTTTGATCATGTACTACATAGACTGCTCGGGGAGCTGTTTATTGAGCACCTACTATGTGTTGGGCTTTGGGGGTTCAGTGGCAAGACAAAAAAGGCCCACTAGAAACTATATTCTAAAGAGAGAATCACAACTAATAGAAAAGTGACCATGAGGTTGGTGCACAGTGATAAGTTCTTGAAGGAAAAGCTGGGGAGGAAAGGTGGAGCAAATATCCATTTAAGTGAGGTTTTACTGAGAAGGTGGCATTAGGCCCTGGAAGGATTTGCATAAGACAGGAGAATATCTGGGGAAAGAACGTTCCCTGCAGAGGGAGCTGCAGGGGCAAGAAGTAATGTGGCACAGCCACTACAAGGTCCAATCTAAAGATTTCTCAATAAGTTAAACATAGTTACCATGGACCCAGCAATTCAGCTCCTAGGAATGTGCCCAGTAGAATTGAGAACAAGTGTTAATAACACATAGGTGGATGTTCATAGCAGCACTCTAGGGTAGCTGGAAGTTAGGCACAACCCAAGTGTCTGCCAGCTGATGGACAGGGGACACATGCACACGCTGTCTGTTCAAGCAAGAGAGTATTATTCAGCCATGAAAAGTGAGAGGTCCTAGCCCAGGCTACACAGGGACCAGGTGTGGAAGCGTCATTCTGGGCAGGAGAAGCTGCTCTCTGGGTCCTTGTACATGGAATGTCCAGAAGAGGCGGATCCAGGGACTGAAGGCAGAGTGGCGATCACGGGGGCAGGAGGGGAACGGGGAAGAGTGCTGCTGGGTTTAGGCATTTCCTTTTGGGGTGACGAGCATGTTCTGCAGCCACATAAATGAGGTGGTTGGACA
This sequence comes from Spermophilus citellus, assembly GCF_964194105.1. NCBI lineage: Eukaryota > Metazoa > Chordata > Mammalia > Rodentia > Sciuridae > Spermophilus > Spermophilus citellus. The sequence continues at coordinate 87,629,844 of NC_138184.1, read as the reverse complement.
GCACTGTCAGTACACTAAATGCCACTAAACTGTGCGCCTCACAGTGTCAAAAGTCCTGTGCTCTTCCCCAGCCCCTGCCTGGCCAGCTCAGAAGGAGCCAGGGAGCCTGTACACGTGGGGCCAGGGGAAGACTGTGGCGATGCCCAGAGGGGGCTGGGAGACGGGGAGGGCAGGCAGAGAATGAGGTTGGTGACTTCTGAGTCAACTCCTCCTCCACAGGAGGGACAGAGGGTTGAGGAATCTGGGGACCGCTGAGGAGGGACCTGATTCTAGCTGAATTCAGGGTTGAGCCCACAGGACTTGAATGGGGAGGAGAGAGGGAAAGGGGCCTGGAATTTGGCCTGAGCTCTCGGGGCAGTGGAGAGTGGAGCTGCCCTTTCCTGAGACGGGGGCCTGGAGTAGTGCAGGGCCTCAGCTCTGGGGCTGGGCTATTGGGATGGCCAGCCACTGATGATTGGCAAGGCCTCCTAGTGGGGGTCAAGGTTGAACAGCCTCAAGGGGAAGCCGCATGTGTGGCCAAGCCAAGAGGTCCTGTGTCCAACAACAAAATGACTGAAATGCTCATGAAGCCCTCATCACGTGCCAGAAACAGTGCTCAGCTACTTGCCTGCATCATCTCATCCTCTCCTTTTTTTCATACTATGACCCCCGTGAAGGTGCAAGTGGAGTGTGGAAGGCTCGGAGAAGTTGTGAGACTTGCCCAAGGTCACCTGCAAGTCACCCGGCTGTCATTATTTTTGACTTATCCAGATTTCCTAGTTTATATATAGAAACATTGTATGTTTGTCTTTCTTTTCTTCATCTGACTTAAAATTGTAGCACTTTTAAGATTCTAGCCACCTATGTTTCTACATCTGTAAAATGGGGAGCCTACTGTGAGCTCGTTTCTGCTAAGTGCTGGTGACAGTGTATTTTTATTATTTGTTAATGCTGTGTAATTTTTGAAGTGTAGATTCTGCCCTTTGAGTTCCTGGGGTCAGGCCTTCCCGAGAGGATGTCTGAGAGCCCCTGGACTCCATGGTGAGCTTCCCAGAGCCCACACTCTGACCTCTGGCCCATGACTTGGGCCCTGCTGCCAAGATCCTCGTTCCCTCCTCCCTGGAGACCTCTCAGTGTATGTCAGGTCCCTCCTGGGGACTGGGTGAGTGCCCAGGCTCTGTGCTTACACACCAGGAGACCTGGGCAGAAACCCCACCTTGCGGAGCCTTAGTTCCGCCTCTACAGTCAGGATTTCCTGGCACTTGCTGCAGGGGCAGTTTTGCTCAGTGGAGTGAGCTGATATGAACAAAGGGGCAATAGAGCACTCGGCATACTGTAAGTGCCCAATAATTGGTTATTAGTACCCTCAACAGGATTTGCTTAGAGATGAGCATGAGGGAGGAATGAATAGTAAGTAGCTGAATACTACTCCCTGGTCCCTAGTATTCAGCTACTATTTCCTGGTCCTTGATGGTGGCCCCAGGGCAGTGGAATTAGCTCTGGCCACAACACAATCAGGTCACTTGGCTCCAGCCCTGCTGTGGGGCCATAGGCAAGTGTCTTCACCTCTCTGGGCAGGCTACTGCAGAGGAAGGGGCTCCAGCTGTCAGGACCTCTGCACCCCTCCCCTCATCCTCTCCCCCAGAGCATTGGCCACTGCCAAGCTGGCCACCGGGAGGGGCTTGGCATGAGGACCAGCAGATGCCAGTCTCGCTCCACGCACAGATGTATCTGCCAGTTTCTGATGGGGAGAAGCGATCTGGGATTCGCTTACTTCATTGATAATTAAATTCAAATTAAGAGAGATTTGCATTTATCAAATGCCTGTTTGACAAGGTGTCACTGTTCCCATCCAGCACTGGGGCTCTGGGGAGCCAGCAAGGGGAGGGGCAGCTCTGTGGGTGGGAGAGGGGATGTTGGGAACCCAGGAGAAGAGCAGAGAGGCTGCCTGCAGCCCCTGGTTGTTACTGAGCACCACAGCTCACCTGGGCGAAACAGTGGAATGCTGTGTGGCCTCTGCCAGGCCGCTTACCCTTTCTGAGCCTTGGTTTCCTCACAGCAGCCCCCAGGGTCTCCCTCAGAGATGAACTGCTGCCATTTGAGTTTGAGTGATTCAAGGAAACCCTGTGCCCGTCACCTTTCCCTGCTAGGAGGAAAGTTGTGGCATTTCTGGGGCCATTTTTGGTGACCCAGAGCAGTGCTCTGTCCCCCACCTGCTTTGAGTTGACTGAACCCTTATCTGGGGAACCTCAGGGTGTCTGTCCCAGCCCTTACTGGAGCAGCCCTGGCCCCAAGTGACTGCTCCAGGGAGGAGTAAGGACACTGGACTGCCCCCTTCCCCAGCTCTCCCTGGGACCATCTGAGTCAGGGGCGGCAGCCATGCCCAGCTACTCCCTGGCTTCCTGCAGCTTCCTCCTGAGGGCATATCTGCCTCCCCGAACCCTCTGGTACCAAAGCCTCTCAGTGGCCGCTTGCTCTGCAGGTAGCTCTGGTGGACAGGGGACATCTGACTGAGTAGCTGGAGGCTCTCTTCAGAGACGGGTGGGGCTGCCTCCCTGGCTGGGCTGTTCCCCTGGAGCAAGAGGAAGAGCGGTGTGGGAGGGAGGGCAAGGGTCTTGCGGGAGGGAACCTTCTGTGCTCAGAAGCAGTAGTGGCAAGGGTTTTCCCAGGATTGCCCCTCCAGGGCTTCGCTGGGCAGAACTCCTGCTCTCCAAGGGCTCTGGAAGGCCATGGGGTCTCTGGCGCAGCCTCCTTCAGACCTGCTGAGTGCTTCACCTCCTTGGAAGGCTTCCGTATCTCCGCAGGAGAGACCTCTCTGCAGTGGATGGACAGATGGGTGGTCATGTGCTTGCCACAGGCTCTTTCATCCCTGCTGCAGAGCTGAGTTTTCCAGGGTCATTTGGGAAAGGGTAAGATTTCAGAAGAATGGTTTCCCCCCAGGAAGCTGCCTTTGTCAATGTGGTAGATCCTACCTTCACTCTGCCAAAGGGTCATTCTTTGTTGACCACCAAACCTTAAGGTTCCATATGTGAATATCAAACAGACCTGGGTTTGAATCTCAACTCTGCACTGAACCAGCTGTTTGACCTTGGGAAAATCACTTAACCTCTCTGAGCCCCCAAACATCCTTGTCTATAAAATAGGGATGTTAAAGTTGGGAGGACCAGTGAGGTGATTATGGGGTCCAACTCGCAGTGCAAATGTCAGTGTTTAACATTTCTAGTAACTTCTCCCTTCATTCTCCTCCCTGTTCTGGTCCAGCTCAGCTTCTGTTCCTCACTCTGCTCCTTAAAGACATCTTTTCCAGGGTCCAGACCTCCTATGTCAGTTGTGCTGCTAAAGTAGAGGAAGACCGAGGGCGAGCCGGAGACTACTTGGGCAGGCTTCCAGAAGTTATCCAGGGCCAGTTCCTGGTGAGGGAACAGGGAGAGCAGGTTGGGGCTATTGGGGCCTCTGACAAGGAGACAGCCTCACCTTCCATCAG